>NC_089511.1:16074293-16211690 GCF_036850995.1 Saccopteryx leptura | reverse complement strand
CAAATCCCTGCCCCGGGCTCTTACAAATCCCGTTTGCAGGTCAAAGGGGCGTCTTTGCGACCAGACCAGCGGGGCTGACAGGCCACAGTGACAGCATAGGCCTGTCACCGGGATTCAGGAGATGTGGGGTGAAATCTCCACTCTTCCAGTTACGGGCTCGGAGCCTCGATGTGCTCATCTATGAAAAGGGAGTCATCGCGCCTACCGCATGGCTGTGTGGAAGAGGTTGAACCTGTACCTGGGGGAGGCTCTCAGCAGCCTCTTGACTCTGGCCCAGCTGAGATCACAAACGTGATGAGCTTCGGGGAGCCACGCAGGAGGGAAGGGACTGCAGGCTGAGCTGGAGGCTGAGGAGCTGGTGTCCAGGGACACGTGCACCCAGGTCTCCTGACCCTCACCTGGGAAGGCTCCCAGCCCCTGTCCTTCCCAGCACACAGAGCATCCTCACCAGCTGGGGCCACCGGGCCTTCTCTGCTGTGCCAGTCCCTTCCTCTCTTCTCCCTTCCTCTCCGCTCCTGTCCCTTCCTCTCCCTTCCTGTCCCTCCCTCTCCCCTCCCTTCCTCTCCTGTCCCTCCCTCTCCTCTCTCTTCCTCTCCTCTCCCTTCCTCTCCTGTCCCTCCCTCTCCTGTCTCTCCTTCTCCTCTCTCTTCCTCTCCTCTCCCTTCCTCTCCTGTCCCTCCCTCTCCTGTCCCTTCCTCTCCTCTCCTGTCCCTCCCTCTCCTGTCCCTCCCTCTTCTGTCCTGTCCTTTCCTCTCCTCTCTCTTCCTCTCCTCTCCTCTCCCTTCTTCTCCTCTCTCTTCCTCTCCTGTCCCTTCCTCTCCTCTCCTGTCCCTCCCTCTCCTGTCCCTCCCTCTCCTCTCCTGTCCCTTCCTCTCCTCTCTCTTCCTCTCCTGTTCCTCTCTCTCCTCTCCCTTCCTCTCCTGTCCCTTCCTCTCCTCTCTCTTCCTCTCCTGTTCCTCTCTCTCCTCTCCCTTCCTCTCCTGTCCCTCCCTCTCCTGTCCCTCCCTCTTCTGTCCTGTCCTTTCCTCTCCTCTCCTCTCACCAAGGCCCTGGTGGGGAGGAGACTTTCTACTGTCCACTCAGGAGGTCAGCCCCACCTGTGAGACAGCAGGTGCCTGTGGGCAGCCTCCTCTGACCCTGTGGGCAGAGGCCCTCTGCTGCAGCTCCGCCCCCGGGGACTTTCCCCGCCCCTCCTGCTGCTTCTCACCCCCCCCCTCCTTCCTGCCCTGTCATAGCTTCTGCTGCAGCTCCACCCCCGAGGACTTTCCCCGCCCCTCCTGCTGCTTCTCACCCCCTCCTCCTTCCTCCCCTGTCACAGCTTCCCGAGTGGGCTGTGTCTGCCTGCCTAGGTGGGGGTGCAGTGGGGGCTGGAGCGGAGTGGGGTCTCTCCCTACACCCCTCAGAACCCCTCCCTTCTCCGCGCTGCCCCCCACCAGAGCGTCTCAGCACCCTCCCGGGCCAAGCACAGGGCTGGTTCTGAGCCCAGCCCAACTGACAGCCCTGCCCCAGGGGCCCACAGACCCTGGGGAAGATGGAAACCACACAGAATCGAATCACGCCCATAGATAAGATAGTAACAGGTCATGACAGGCTCCACGCAGATTAAAAAGCTTTGGTACATATATACTATGGAATACTACTCAGCCATAAGAAATGATGATATTGGATCATTTACAATAACATGGATGGACCTTGACAACATGATACGGAGTGAATTAAGTAAATCAGAAAAAAAACTAAGATGAATCCATACATAGAAGGGACATAAAAATGAGACTCAGAGACATGAACAAGAATGTGATGGCAACGGGGGTGGGGGGGGTGGGGGGAGGGGGGATGGGGTGAAGAAGGAGAGAGGGGTTAGGGGAGGGGAGGGGCACAAAGAAAACCAGATAGAAGGTGACAGAAGACAATTTAACTTTGGGGGAGGGGTATACAGCACAATCAAATGTCAAAATAATCTAGAGATATTTTCTCTCAACGTATGTTCCCTGATTTATCAATGTCACTGCATTAAATTTAATAAAAAAAAAAAAAGTGACTCAGGGGCAGACACAATGCCCTCCACAAATAAAAAAAATAATAATAAAAAAATAAACAGAAGAAGCCCCTAGAGCAGGGGTCCCCAAACTACGTCCCGCGGGCCACCTGCGGCCCCCTGAGGCCATTTATCCGCCCCCGCCGCACTTCCAGAAGGGGCACCTCTTTCATTGGTGGTCAGTGAGAGGAGCATAGTTCCCATTGAAATACTGGTCAGTTGGTTGATTTAAATTTACTTGTTCTTTATTTTAAATATTGTATTTGTTCCCGTTTTGTTTTGTTTTTTTACTTTAAAATAAGATATGTGCAGTGTGCATATGGATTTGTTCATAGTTTTTTTTTAATAGTCTGGCCCTCCAACAGTCTGAGGGACAGTGAACTGGCCCCCTGTGTAAAAAGTTTGGGGACCCCTGCCCTAGAGAGTGTACGGAGAGGCTAGTTTAGAGACGGGAGCATGGGGGCCCACAGCGTCTGGAGACTAGCCACGGCGACCCTGGTGGGTGGGCCTGGCCACTCTCACCCCAGATCCCTGCGTCCGCCTCTCCTGCTGGGAGTCCGTCCGGGGCTTCCAGCCCGCCCCTTCACCGAGCGCCTTAGCTTCGCGGGGCGGCTGTCATACACGGCCACATTCTCGGAGGCGTCAAACAACAGACATTTGCTCTCTCGCAGTGCCAGAGGCCGGAGGTCTGAAACCAGGGCATTGGCGGGGCCCTGAACCTGCTGGAGGCCCTGGGACAGAATCCGGTCAGGCTTCCTTCAGCTTCCGGCGGCTCCAAGGGTCCCTGGCTCGCGGGGAGTCATTCCAGCCTGCCCGTCATCACAAGCCCTTCGCCCCGGTCTCCTCTCCTGTCTCTTCCAAGTGTCATATAAGAACACGTGTCTTTGGATTCGGGGGCCATCTGATGATGCAAGACAAGCTCCGCTGGAAATCCTTAACTCCATCTGCAGAGCCCTTGTCCCCAATCAGGCTGTGTTCACTGGCCCTGGAGGTCAGGGGTGGACATTCTTTTTGAGAGGAGGACTCCCCAGGGAGCACATCGCAGCAGGTGAGGGGAAGGACGGACCCCAGCAGTAGCACCAGCTCACCCACAGGATTCTGGCTTCTCTGCATGGAGTTTTACCAGCCTTTGACTTTGTGTTATATTTGATTTCAGTTTCAGTGTAAAAAGATTTAAACTTTGGTGCCGTACGACGTGGGCTTCTCATGACGCACTGTCGGTTTCTCCTCCTCCTCCTCCTCCAAAGGCCTGTCCAGCCCCTCCGGACTACTCTCCGAGCAGGCCCCCGCCCCACCGTGCCCGGCAACAACAAACCTGTTCCCAGGATGGGGGCGGTCTTCCCTCCCGCCGGGCTCCGACCAGCCTCCCGCGGGACCCGGGCTCGCCCGGGAATTAGGGCAAGAGGACCAAATGATTCCCAGCTGGAAAAACAACCCTGTCTGCAGGGTTGGCCCAGAACAGACTGGGAAGGAGCTCTAGGCTCAGGGCCCATCCAGCTTTTGTTTTCTCTTGTGTTTTAACTAAAATTCCTTTTGTTTCTGTTACTGAAACATACACATACACACACACACACACACACACACACACGGACACATACACATACAACGGACGCCGTAAACATGCAAACAGTTCCAATGAGTGTGAAATAAGGTGGAATGTAAAAAACAGGACGAAAAAATCCTTTCCTCCTTTTCCTCTTGTTAAACCCCACTCTTACAGGTACCTGGCTCCAGAAATGCACTTTCTCCTGAAAATGTACGTACACGCCCGCCAAAGGGTGCGCAGACGTGTGTGCATAGCTCATCTGTTTTTGGTTTTCTTACGTCGTCTGCATGAGCATATTTACATGTCAGTGCTTTTCACCGTGGGAAGGACTGTCCCCTCCCCTGGCCCTGCACAGGGCTCTTCTTCCCAATGATTGGTCCTCAGCAGTGTATTGACATGTATGGACAGAGCTCATGTCTAACAGCTCCCCGGAACTCCACCCAACGTACGCGCTGTAACCTGTGAGCCGCTCCAGCTGGCTGCTGAGCGTTGAGTTGTATGCGTGGCTGAGCCTTCTGGCCCAGGCTGGTGCCCTTCCACCGTGGCTGTGCATGTAGCCGGGTTACATATAAAGAGCATGCCAAGTATATATGACAGTGCTTATACATGAAAGACATTTATATAACAACATGTATACTTGTAAAGCCAGTGGGTGTTGCCAGCATCACAGCCGCCTGGCCCACGCAGGTTCGCCTTAGATTCGGACAGATGGTAATGAAACAACAGAGCCAAGAACTGGTGGGCCATTAGCTTTAATCCTAGCTTGTACCCGGTGGGCAAAAAATATACACAGTGGGCTCCAAAACCCACTCATTCAGTGCTCACAAAGCTACTGATTTGTCTGAATTTCCTAGAATCAAAGGTTTGTAACTCACCAGCCTTATTCACCTCTGTTCCCCATCTCCTTCTCACTGCACAAACTCTGCACAAACTGGCTTCTCCCTCAGCACTCCGCCATCTTGGCTGCTTCTCCTGGCCTCCTCCACGTGGCCTCTCTCTGCTCTCCTCTCTAATGCTAATCTCAGGAACTGAGAGAGAGCAAGCTCCCAGTCTGTCCCCCTTTATAGTGTAGAAATCAAAACCTTTAATCCAATATACAAACAAGGAAGTCTCTGATACAAAGTCACTTATCTGAGCCATAATGGGATTTCTCATGAGAGTGCACCACCCCACAACATGCAATCAGTCAAGGGTGTGAGGAAAAGCTTAGTCTTAAAACTAAGCCTTAGGCTAGAACGACCCGGCCTGCTTACAGCCTTTCCTCCACACCCAATGCAAACTATAAGCGAGCAAACATATATATTATATTTACAAACTTATTTGACCAACATATATTATAATGTTATATATGCACGATATAAAGTCACATTTAATTAGCACAACTTTGGACGATTATAATCCTTACTTGATAGATAAGGAAGAGGACTTCTAACCTGTGACATGAAGATAGGGAAACTGAGGCTCATGGCCGTGGGGAGCTTTATGCAAAGTCAAGGGGAGCGAGCTCCCCAGTCCTTTATTCCCCGTGTTCTACCCCACCCGCCCAGTGTTCCTCTCCTTTGAAAATTTGGCACAAACCACACCCTTTTGGTTTTGGCCCCAGCATCGCCTCTGGTTTTTTTCCCAGTCATTTCTCTGTTCTAAAGGCCAGGACGGGGGTGTGGGGGCGCGGTGCAAACGTCCTCATGTCCCAGCAAGTGCGCCGGGAGGGGGGGGGGGTGAGAGGGGAGGGGGGGAGTCAAGCCTGATCGGCTTCTCGGCTTCTTGATGGCCTGTGAACCCCACACCCTCAGGGCCCACATGAGTCTGCGTTTCTTCCTGAGTCGTCTTCCCTTCTGCCTCTCACACTCGGAGGGAAAAGAAAAATAAGCTTGGCCCCGGGTGAGCCCGTCTTGATTCCTGGTGGGCCTAAGAGCTGTGTGGCTCAAGCCCCTGGTCACTCACGGCCCTGGCTACAAACTCCTGTGCTCTGGAACGGGACGAGGAGAAGGGTCCATCGGAGGACTATGTGGCCAGGGCAGATGCCAACTCCTTCGCGCCCTGTCCTGGCCGACGATGGCCTCACTGTCGCATCCGGTCCATTGCGCAGTGTTGACCGAGCCAGTAGGACATAGAAGCGCCGTGGAGCCTGCTCCAGACGCTGTGACTGGGCTTGGGAGGGCCCCTCGCTCCTGCAGCCTCCGTGTCTTCAGCTGCCAGACGGAGCTGACACCAACGGGCCATTGTTGGGTTGCCGGCAAGTCAACGGCCGGGGGCGGGCGGGTGCTACCAAGCCCTGCTGCCCAGGCCACATCTCAGATCAGATCAATTACATGAGAACCTGACTGCGGGGCCCAGAGATCCGTCTTTATCAAACAAACGGACAGCAGCCCAGGGAGTCTCACGGCTGAGAACCCGAGACCGAATGCAGTGCTGCGTCGTGCAGTCATCACTCAACAGACGCCAGTACCTGCGCGCTGTGCCCTGGAGCCCAGGGAAAAGGTAACCCTCCGCGCCCTTTCCGGCAGCCTCTGGCACATTACCTACTCCAGACAGTCAGGGAGGGGCCCGGCTGCAGTCTCAGTGAACCACCCTGACTCTCCATCCAGGCTTGCTCAGAGCAAGGGTCAAGTAAGGCCAGGGTCTCATTTTTTTTTTTAGAAGATTCTGGAAAGTGAGACAATGGCGTTCCTGAAATTCCTGCCCTCCCCTCTTATCTCAGCCCCTGAATCAGGTCAGCTCTGAGCCAGTCTCTCTGCCCCAGAGAGGGTGTAGAGCGAGAGCCCCCCTAACCGACAGCCTGCTGGGTGGAGGCCCAGTCTGTGTGCTGTCCTCACACAGGCTCAGAACCCTGGCTGATGCCACGCCCACCCCCACTGCTCTCAGCTTTAGTTGGCTGCTTAGTGTTAAAGCTTAGCCTGTGCATGAAGATATTAAGAATAATCACAAATATAGGAAAACTTAAAAGGCTTCATGACCAAATGCCCATATAGGGAGATGATCTAAGCCACCAAATCCTTGAGGACCATGCTGGTCATCCCTGCATCAGGAGCCATGGCCCACCCAGTATAACCGTGTCCTGGCAATAGCTATGTACCGTCCCGACTTCCATACGGCCCACATAGCTCTTCTCAAACTGTGACGCTTTGGGGTACAACCTCTTCAAGTTGACCAAGGAACCTGGGCATAAACTTGCCCCCAAGGCAACACCTCTCTTCACACACATGACGATCCTTTCTGTAAAGCCTTTTCTAGAGTCTGATGCCTGCAGTGCATCTAAGTGCAAAGAGCAAAGCCCAGGAAAGGAGGCTGAGCTGTCCTCCGTGTTATGTGACTCCCTCTCCGTCTTGTTCAGGATGCCCCGGTGTCTCCCTGCAAAGCCTGAGTGCCCACCCTACAGGCACAGTGGAGACCTGCCTGCCCGGAGCTTGCTGTGGGGGAACGTGCAAGCGGGGTGCTGTGCACAAGGGGCCAGGCACACGCGGGGCGTCTTACACGCACCTGCCCTGAATCACCAGGAATTACTTCAAATATGTGCAAAACAAACAAACAACAAAAAAAAAACTTTGCATCAAGACCCAGGGTCCTTTTCTTCTTCTACAGAAGTTCTCTTTTCCAAGGTTTAGCCCAGAGCTGTAGTTTCCTGGGATGTCTGTAGGAGGGGCCACATTCCGTTGTCAAAAGAGCATGTTAATTATAAGATACCATATTCATCTTCTGTGTAGTCATGATGCATATTAGCTGCTTAAAGACGTTGAGAAATTGTGCAATAAAAAATTGCCTAACTTTGTTTATTCCAAGACTTTCCAACAGTCTTTGACTGAAGAATGGTCTGTTCTTCCCCCGCCTCTCTTTCCAATCTAACTTATTAGCAGACCACGGAAGGGATGTTTTTCAGGGGAAACATTGGAAAACACTTTCCTGAGAGAAACGGTCCTTCATTCAGTTGATGAGTGAACCAGCAAGCTCATAGGATGTCTCTTTCAACACATACACACACACACACACACACACACACACACACACACACACACACGCGTACACACATACACACACACGCCAGCACCCTCTGCCTCTGGGCAGCCCCTGCCCCTTCAGACAGCCTCAGCGGACCAGGAAGGGTGTCCCCAGGGTTGGTGTCACACGCTGTCATATGAACACCGTGAGTCAGAGTGAGAAGTCCTAACATAAGCATGGAGAGTCAGACCCACGTGCTTCTCCCGCCACGGTGCAGGGACGGCTAATAGGATTAACGTGACGAGTGTGCGCGGTGGTGAGAAAAGCCGGTGCTTCACGCATGCTATTCTGCAGCCCTGGGAGATTGAGGATACGTGATGCAGGGCCCTGGCAGCGGCCCAGCTGCCAGCTACTCGTTTATATCACTAGGAATGCACTGGCTCACGCTCAGAGATGGAGACCGATTCCAGGATGCGCGGTGGTCTTTGTGACGTGAGGAAAACCAGGCAGGATTGGGATGTCTCTGTGGTCCCAGGTCCCTCAGAAAGCTGCCCCCTGCCTTGTGCTCTTTGAGATCTTCCCCAGCTTACTGAGGATTCCTGGGGCGCAGAGAAGAGAGATAACATGCCCAAGGTCACGTCCCTTATACGTGATGGACTCGATGTGCTCCCCAGCTTCTGGGCTGGCCCCTGTTGGGACCGGCACCTGCCATTAGCTCCCGTGCCTGCCACTGCTCCAGTCCATGGCCACTGAAGCCTGGGTGGAGGGTCACAGATGTCAAAGACACATAAAACAACAACACTCCGGGTGCGTGCTGTCGGTGTATCCGTTTTTGCAGGCATTCAACAAATATTTGCAAATATTGTTCCACGGGACACAAAAGGGAACAAGGCAAGCATCCCTCTTGTCCTAAAAGAGAAGCATCTTGGTATAATGATAAAAACAAACAAACAGAAACCACTGCATTTGAATCCAGACAGGCATGCCTTCTGTCACCAGCCCTGTTTCATTATTTTGGCTGAGTGGCTTTGACCCTTCATTCCTTGTGCCTTACTTTTCTCAACTAAAATATAAATACAAAGGTCAGGGTTGTTCTAAAGATGAGAGAAAACATAAGCAAAGCTCCCAAAAGGTAGCAGGTGCTCATTGAATGGCGTTTATTAGTTATTATTACATCAATTGTCATTCAGAATTTGCAGGAGTTGGAAATTTTGAAGAGCCTCCCACACAGCAAGCAGAGAAAGCTCTTTTCAAAATGAGAAGGAACTCGGTAGGAGAAACTGCCATCCAGCACGGGGTGGGGTGGGGTGTGTGTGTGTGTGTGTGTGTGTGCATGTGTGAGTACACATGCCTGTCCGGTGTTTTATTTAAGAAGGGAAAAGAGTTGCAAGGCTCACCCACAAATGACTCTGCATCAGGATGGGCCAAATGACGTGCGGAATTCAATTGGAATGCTATCGCTATTTGCCACATTCTTATAAGTTATGTTGAACTGAACCGTCTTAAGTGAAAGATTCCATCGGGAAAGAAGGAGAAAAATAAAAGAATCTTCTAAAAAAAAAAACAAACAAACCTAAGAATAATTTGCAGCTTAGCCAAATACCATAAGCAGAGTTTGAACAAAACTGGATGACCTTCAGCTGGAAATCATGGTGTGGTTTTTATAGGTGCACAGAAGGACACACGCTTACTCAGTCAGGACAGAACGTGTCCCAGGCAGTTCCCAAAGTCTCTGTGAGGGTCATGTCCCTCCTATCAGCTCAATGATGCACTGATAATGCACCCACTTCATAAATCAGGAAAACGGAGGTTTACAGAGTGGACTTGCTCAGTCGGGGTTGTAACCCACCCAGCAGTTTGGTTGTCAAGCTTGGGCTCGCAACTCCTGGTTCCAGTGCCATTAGGAGACACAGGCAAACTTTATAACGCACAAAAGAGGCAGAGGTGACAATGGAGAGAAAGATGGCCCTAGGGTCCGTCCTGTCCACGTCCCACTAACTGTGTGACTCCCAGAGCAGCAAGTGTCCCCTAGCCGGAGACCAAAGGTGGGCCGTGCGTGAAACACGCCGGGGCCGCAGCCAGATCCAGACCATGTGGAATGTTTCCTTTCATCCTCTCCTTCTCTCGGGCCAAAGCGCCCCATCCTGGAGCACGGTTTTACTTTCTTTGGCCGGAGAGCTGTGTCTGCGAGAAGTCAACAATCCAGAGACAGGGGAGACAGGCAGGCAGAGGAAGACAAACAAAACTGATACCAGGGAAAAATGCAAAGGTATTGAGAACGAGAGTCCTGCTTCCCACTGCCCTGCCTGAAGCGTGCCAGACGTAGGGTTTTGCGAAGGGAAAAAACAAAACGAAACTGATTTGTACTGAAAGGGGTCAAAAATGACCTTGCTTTCTCCTGCAGAAGAAAACAGAAAACTCTGCGGTTTCCTTTCCCTTGGCCGTCCTTTCCCCCCGGGCTGCCGTGGGCAGAGTGAGCCCGGGAGCTCCGGCCTGGAAGGAGGCAACAGGCCAGAACACTCAGGCGGGCCGACATGGCTGAGAGAGGCCAAGTCTGATTTAAAGTCCTAGGTTTCTCCAGGGGCAGCCAGACTTGAGCAGGATTCAGTCCCTGGGAAGGAGGCCTCATCTGCATATGCCAATTTCAAGCTATTTCTAATCAGAAATTGGTCTTTTTTTTTTTTTTTTTAGCTTTAAGAAGAAAACTTTCCATGGCCCTGCTTTCTGTCTCCACTACCTCTGCACTGTTTCTGACTTTCTGTTTTGCAAAGCCTCCTCCCTGTACTCCTCCTTGTTTAAAAGCTTCTGGTAACACGCCCTCAACCACAGAAAACTGTGGGTCAGATCCCAGGTTGCACTGGAGCTCTGCCTCTCCCTAACCTCTGCCCGCTCTCTGAGCACCTCGCTGGCCCCGCCTCCTGCTGCCTTAGCTCGGGAAGCTCGCCCGCCCCTTGGCTCTGCGTCCCTGCCTCCTGCCCATCAATCACAGCCAGTTCCCAGCTCTCCGCCCCCAGGACGCCATCCTTAGCCCTGAGTGGTCCCTTGTTTTTGAAGCAAGGATTCTTCGCCCAAACACTCTTTCAGTGAGTTGTCCGCTGGCCCTGAAAACTAAGTTCAGTCCTCCCTGCCCCCCACTTACTGATGAGGACAGGGGAAGAGTGGGAGTGGGGGGCGGGGAGGGGCCCAGAGCGGAGGGACAATGTGCCCAAGGTCACATTACTCCTCAGTGACTGACCATGTGCAGCCCTGGCTTCTGGGTGGGATCCCGTTGTGATTGGCAGCTGCCAGAGCCCCTGGTGCAGTTCCCGCACGCTGTCCCCGAAACCTCTAAATCAGGGGTCCCCAAACTACAGCCCGTGGGCCACATGCGGCCCCCTGAGGCCATTTATCCGGCCCCCGCTGCACTTCCGGAAGGGGCACCTCTTTCATTGGTGGTCAATGAGAGGAGCACATTGACCATCTCATTAGCCAAAAGCAGGCCCATAGTTCCCATTGAAATACTGGTCAGTTTCTTGATTTAAATTTACTTGTTTTTTATTTAAATATTGTATTTGTTTCCGTTTTGTTTTTTACTTTAAAATAAGATTTGTGCAGTGTGCATAGGGATTTGTTCATAGTTTTTTTTATAGTCTGGCCCTCCAACGGTCTGAGGGACAGTGAACTGGCCCCCTGTGTAAAAAGTTTGGGGACCCCTGCTCTAAATGGTATGCTGTGGCGGCTTCTGAGATCATTAGGCAGCGATTCCAGGTGCTGCCGCTGGGGAGGGAGGTGATGTTTTTGCCCTGGACGGTTTTGGCCTCTAAATTCCTCCACAATGCAGAGGATCTATTTTTAGCTCAGAAATCAAGCAGAGTGTAATTATTCCTGTAAATTTATTTTTTCCCCCAAATGCATACCCCATTGCCATGCACAGAGGAAAACCCTGATCAGGCCAAAGAGAACTCTTATGCAGACACAGGCAGCCAACTGCATAAAAAGGCGCCTGAGCAGGCCCAGGGATCACAGGAGGGGGGCTGGGCCCCTGCGCGACGCTCTGACTGATCAGGGCTCTATGTTCAGTGACTGTGGGAACAAAGGCCTACGGTGAAAGTCCTCTAGACAGAAGCGAACGTCTCCAGGGCTGAGTGTCCCCTCGGGTCCCCATCCGGGTGAACCGCAGCAGCGAACTCACAGAGGAGGGGCCCTGCTTTAGACCGCTGCCCCAGCCTCCTGGGTCCTGGTCATTGCCAGGTTCATCAACGGGGCAGCACCGGCCCTGAGCGCTGTCTGCCCCTAGCCTTGATGTCTACCCAGAGAACAGAGTCCTGGCAAAAGGTGTCAGTCTCCTGTCAGAGAGAGAGAGGGGTGGGGGGCCCACGGGGTCATTTCTGACAACCCCAGGAGTGTTAGGAATTCCTGGGATGGAGAACTAACTCCTCCAGGTCAAGTTGGGGAGCGGGACTTCTCAAAGTGTCCGATCAGCAGCAGCAGCAGGTAGGACCTTGTTACAAAGGCATATGCTTGCAGGCTGAATCACAAGTATTAGACAGGAGACCATCATTTCTGCCTTAACAAACCCTCCCGGAGACTCCGCTGCATGTTTGAGAACCACTGTTCCCGACAGCGGTGGAGGGGACTCGAGGCACACTGCTGCCGTCCCCCCTCTCTCCCCCAGACCGAGGTCCACATGCTAGTCCTCCTCAGGGAGGCAGTGCCCTCTGAACCCGACGCGAGCCCATCTCACAAGGCGCATCCCATCGCTCAAGTCCTGCACGTTTCAGCTTCCGGAGCCCAGGCGGGCTGCCTCTCCCATCAAAGGCTGTGAAAGCCCCGCCCCCTGCCCGCCCCTTGTTAACTGGCTACTCGGTGCCCGGTACCGCGGTAACCTCCAGAGAAGTTGAGTAAAACGAGAAAGGCAGTCCTACCCGACTTTGTGGAGCTAAGGGCCTGGCCAGAATAACAGATATTATTAAAAATAATAGATATCAAACCTGTGCTATCCGGGTGAACCGCAGCAGTGAATAATAGATATCAGCTCTGGTGAGCCGTCGCTCTAACGGAGAATTGTAAAAGGCGTAGCTTTGCCCTAGGTGGGTGTCTCAGAGGGGTTCGGGAGCAGAGCCAGTTGGAGATTCGCGCCCCCCCCCACCCTGCGCAGTTGCTCCCTCTTTGATGGAAAAGAATCCTTCTCCTGCCACCCAGAAAAATTCCCTGAAACGCAACAGGATTTCCTATGACGTGTAAAAGCCTTTGTGATCATCCCCTCGCTAGTGCAGAGACCAGCACCCCGGGGGCTTGGGATAGAAATGGGACTGTCCCAAAGAGCAGGGTGGCCGTCCTGAATCCCCACTTCAGCCTGACTGGTGGGAGATCAGGGCCTCTCCCCGGGCTGACTGGGGGTGGGGGGAGACTGGGGCTCCTTCGTCCTTCCCTGCATGAGCCAAGTTGGTCAGTGTCCAGCGCCTTGTGTCTCAGGGGAGTTCCTACCTCTCTGAGACCCAGCAAGCGGATCTCACTTAGAACGCATAGGAGGATCATGCGGAAGCTTTTAAAATATCCGCACTGGGATCATTTGATTGAGATCCACTTCTGGTCAGTGAACTCTGATGACAGATGACTGACAAGGCTTTCTTATTCATTTCAAAAATTTATTTAAATTTTTGTATTGATGTGTGTGTGTGTGTGTGTGTGTGTGTGTGTGAGAGAGAGAGAGAGAGAGAGAGAGAGAGAGAGAGAAAGAGATTGTTGTTCCACTTATTTATGTATGCCCTGACCTGACCGGGGATCTAAACCTCAACCTTGGCGTATTGTGACAACCCTCTAACCAACAGGGCTATGTGGCCAGGGCCAGCCTTTCTTATTCTTAATAAGAGACCCAGAGAGGGCAGGACAAGCTCCTCTTCTGCCTCAAGTCATGGTTGTCTACTTGGAATGCAGCCATTTGGGGACAAGCTGACCCACTGGGGACAGTGAAGCAGAAAGGTAGAAAAAATTTGTTATCACTGAGAATGTCAGTAAACCTCTAACTCTAAACTCCCCACTTCTGTAGTCAATAGTCCTGTGACCTTGGGCATTACCAACTAAGCCTCCTTTTCCTTATTTATAAAATGAGGATAATAACTCCCATCTCAAAGTGTTGCTGTAAAGATTCATAAATTATGAATTAATCCATTTGACTTGTTGAGCAGAGTGCTTGGCACCAAAAAAAGAGGCAGACGGTTGTAGTGATTTTATCGTTAATATTATTGTTAATTTTAATAGTGTTGCTGATGATAGTTGTTTATCCTGGAAGAACAGAATACAGTTGCCACCTTCCACATCTCTACTTTGGACTATCTTAATGCACTTTGAGGTTATGTCAGGGTTTGGCTTGTTTGTGGATCTGCCCTTTAAAGTGTTGATGATTATCGTTATAAACGAGGCATATTCTTTCCTAATGGATCATACCATTGATTTGTTTCTGGGGTAAATGGTTTTTTTATCATATAAGCTGTTGTTGGGCCAGCTTTTCTCTGTCTTCTTCTCTCTCAGTGGACTTGTGAACAGCACCAAGGCTGGGGACCAGCTGCCAGGGGTCCCGGCGGAGCTGGAGAGCACCGGGCTCCGTGACCGAGGTTGCCCTCGGGATGTTGGCAGCCCCATCCTCTGCTCAGGCATTTTAATCAGACACATCAATAGTCATTTATAATGAGTGTGGCAATTCGGTAAGAACTCCCAGAAGCTGGTCTCAGGCCAACTTCACATCAGAGATGGTTTTTCATCCCTCTGTTTGCTGGGCTCAGCCGGTGAGGGTGCTGGCGGTCCCTCTTTCCTGTGTGCCCTGTAGCATCTCGGGATAAATGGCAGACCGCCCTCCATGGTCTGCGAGTGGAAAGCTCCCGTGAGGTTGTGGTTGTGCGAGGAGACTGTGAAACCCGATCTCTGCGTCCAAGTCCGCCCGTTTATGTCTGGTGATCTTCAGCAGGGTATGTCCCGCCCAGGGTCACCCATTTCTGTACTTCCCAAACGAGACAATTGGGCTTTCTTATCTCAAGATATCTGAAACTGCTGGAGATGGGTCTATTCCTCACGAGGCCACGTGCTAATTTATTTATTTTCCCACAAAGAGGTTTCTCTCCAGGTGAAGGTTCTTAGCATTGGAAAAAATGAGTTTTCCCAAATAATAGATGAGAACTTCCCAAGCCTGTGGAAAGAACTAAAGCCTCAAGTTCAAGAAGCAAACAGAACTCCAAGTTTTCTTAACCCCAACAAACCTACTCCAAGGCATATCATAATGAAATTGACACAAACCAACAGCAAAGAAAAAATTCTCAAGACAGCCAGGGAAAAGAAGAATACAACATATAAAGGAAGGCCCATTAGATTATCATCAGATATCTCAGCAGAAACTCTACAAGCTAGAAGAGAGTGGACCCCAATATTTAAAGTCCTGAAAGAGAGGAACTTTCAGCCACGAATACTATACCCATCAAAGCTATCCTTCAAATATGAAGGAGAAATAAAAACATTCACAGATACAGAAAAGATGAGGGAATTTATCATCAGAAAACCCCCACTCCAGGAATTACTAAAGGGGGTTCTCCAATCAGATACAAAGAACAAAAAAAAAAAACAGAGCCACAAGTAAAAGCTCCAAGAAGAACACAATAAAACCAAATTTAAACTGTGACAACAACAAAAAGAAAGAGGGGGAGAAGATGGAGATTAACAGTAGCAAAGGACGATGGAGTGCAAAAGTACTCACAAAATAGTTCGCTACAATGAACAGGGTAGGGACCCTTTTCATTACTCAAAGGTAACCACCATTGAAAAAACCACCACAGAAGCACATGAGATAAAAAAGATAGCAACAGAGGAAAGATGTATGGAATACAACCAAATAAAAACAAAAGAGAAAAACAAAAGAGAAGGATCAAACAAGACACAAAACTAACAGAAAGCAAGATATAAAATGGCAATAGGGAACTCACAAGTATCAATAATTACACTAAATGTAAACGGATTAAACTCACCAATAAAAAGGCACAGAGTAGCAGAATGGATTAAAAAAGAAAATCCAACTGTATGCTGCCTACAGGAAACTCATCTAAGTAACAAGGATAAAAACAAATTCAAAGTGAAAGGCTGGAAAACAATACTCCAAGCAAATAACATCCAAAAAAAAGCAGGTGTAGCAATACTCATATCGGATAATGCTGACTACAAGACAGGAAAAGTACTCAGAGACAAAAATGGCCATTTCATAATGGCTAAGGGGACACTGAATCAAGAAGACATAACAATTCTTAATATATATGCACCAAACCAAGGAGCACCAAAATATATAAGACAGCTACTTATTGATCTTAAAACAAAAACTGACAAAAAACACAATCATACTTGGAGACCTCAATACACCACTGACGGCTCTAGATCGGTCATCCAAACAGAGAATCAACAAAGACATAGTGGCCTTAAACAAAACACTAGAGCACCTGGATATGATAGACATCTACAGGACATTTCATCCCAAAGTGACTGAGTATACATTTTTCTCCAGTGTACATGGATCATTCTCAAGAATTGACCATATGTTGGGCCACAAAAACAACATCAGCAAATTCAGAAAAATTGAAGTTGTACCAAGCATATTTTCTGATCATAAAGCCTTGAAACTAGAATTCAACTGCAAAAAAGAGGAAAAAAATCCCACAAAAATGTGGAAACTAAACAACATACTTTTAAAAAATGAATGGGTCAAAGAAGAAATAAGTTCAGAGATCAAAAGATATATACAGACTAATGAAAATGACAATACGACATATCAGAATCTATGGGATGCAGCAAAAGCAGTGATAAGAGGGAAGTTCATATCACTTCAGGCATATATGAACAAACAAGAGAGAGCCCAAGTGAACCACTTAACTTCCCACCTTAAGGAACTAGAAAAAGAAGAACAAAGACAACCCAAAACCAGCTGAAGAAAGGAGATAATAAAAATCAGAGCAGAAATAAATGAATTAGAGAACAGAAAAACTATAGAAAAAATTAATAGAACAAGGAGCTGGTTCTTTGAAAAGATCAACAAAATTGACAAACCCTTGGCAAGACTTACCAAGGAAAAAAGAGAAAGAACTCATATAAACAAAATCCAAAATGAAAGAGGAGAAATCACCACGGACACCGTAGATATACAAAGAATTATTGTAGAATACTATGAAAAACTTTATGCCACTAAATTCAACAACCTAGAAGAAATGGATAAATTCCTAGAAAAATACAACCTTCCTAGACTGAGTCAAGAAGAAGCAGAAAGCCTAAACAGACCTATCAGTAGAGAAGAAATAGAAAAAAACATTAAAAACCTCCCCAAAAATAAAAGTCCAGGCCCTGACGGCTATACCAGCGAATTTTATCAAACATTCAAAGAAGACTTGGTTCCTATTCTACTCAAAGTCTTCCAAAAAATTGAAGAAGAAGCAATACTTCCAAACACATTTTATGAGGCCAACATAACCCTCATACCAAAACCAGGCAAGGATGGCACAAAAAAAGAAAACTACAGACCAATATCTCTAATGAATACAGATGCTAAAATACTAAACAAAATACTAGCAAATCAAATACAACAACATATTAAAAAAATAATACATCATGATCAAGTGGGATTCATCCCAGAATCTCAAGGATGGTTCAACATACGTAAAACGGTTAATGTAATACACCATATCAACAAAACAAAGAACAAAAACCACATGATCTTATCAATAGACGCAGAAAAGGCTTTCGATAAAATACAACACAATTTTATGTTTAAAACTCTCAACAAAATAGGTATAGAAGGAAAATATCTCAACATGATAAAGGCCATATATGATAAACCATCAGCTAACATCATATTAAATGGCACTAAACTGAAGGCTTTCCCCCTTAAATCAGGAACAAGACAGGGTTGTCCACTCTCTCCACTCTTATTTAATGTGGTACTAGAGGTTCTAGCCAGAGCAATCAGACAAGACAAAGAAATAAAAGGCATCCATATCAGAAAAGAAGAAGTAAAGGTATCACTTTTTGCAGATGATATGATACTATACATCGAAAACCCCAAAGAATCCACAAAAAGACTACTAGAAACAATAAGCCGATACAGTAAGGTCACAGGATACAAAATTAACATACAGAAGTCAATAGCCTTTCTATATGCCAACAATGAAACAACTGAGAAGGAACTCAAAAGAATAATTCCCTTCACGATTGCAACAAAAAAAATAAAATACTTAGGAATAAACATAACAAAGAATGTAAAGGACTTCTATAATGAAAACTATAAACCATTGTTAAGGGAAACCGAAAAAGATATAATGAGATGGAAGAATATACCTTGTTCTTGGCTAGGAAGAATAAATATAATCAAGATGGCTATATTACCCAAAGCAATATACAAATTTAATGCAATTCCCATCAAACTTCCAATGACATTTTTTAAAGAAATAGAGCAAAAAATCATCAGATTTATATGGAACTATAAAAAACCCCGAATAGCCAAAGCAATCCTAAAGAAAAAGAATGAAGTTGGGGGCATTTCAATACCTGACTTCAAACTCTATTATAGGGCCACGACAATCAAAACAGCATGGTATTGGCAGAAAAATAGACACTCAGACCAATGGAACAGAATAGAAAGTCCAGAAATAAAACCACATATATATAGTCAAATAATTTTTGATAAAGGGGCCAACAACACACAATGGAGAAAAGAAAGCCTCTTCAATAAATGGTGCTGGGAAAACTGGAAAGCCACATGCAAAAGAATGAAACTGGACTACAGTCTCTCCCCCTGTACAAAAATTAACTCAAAATGGATCAAAGATCTAAACATAAGACCTGAAACAATTAAGTACATAGAAGAAGACATAGGTACTCAACTCAGGGACCTGGGTTTTAAAGAGCATTTTATGAATTTGACTCCAATGGCAAGAGAAGTGAAGGCAAAAATTAATGAATGGGACTACATCAGACTAAGAAGTTTTTGCTCAGCAAGAGAAACTGATAACAAAATAAACAGAAAGCCAACTAAATGGGAAATGATTTTTTCAAACAACAGCTCAGATAAGGGCCTAATATCCAAAATATACAAAGAACTCATAAAACTCAACAACAAACAAACAAACAATCCAATAAAAAAATGGGAAGAGGATATGAATAGACACTTCTCCCAGGAAGAAATACAAATGGCCAACAGATATATGAAAAGATGCTCATCTTCTTTAGCTATTAGAGAAATGCAAATCAAAACAGCAATGAGATACCACCTCACACCTGTTCGATTAGCTGTTATTAGCAAGTCAGGTAATAGCAAATGTTGGAGAGGCTGTGGAGAAAAAGGAACCCTCATACACTGTTGGTGGGAATGTAAAGTAGTACAACCATTATGGAAGAAAGTATGGTGGTTCCTCAAAAAACTGAAAATAGAACTACCTTATGACCCAGCAATCCCTCTACTGGGTATATACCCCAAAAACTCAGAAACATTGATACGTAAAGACACATGCAGCCCCATGTTTATTGCAGCATTGTTCACAGCGGCCAGGACATGGAAACAACCAAAAAGCCCATCAATAGATGACTGGATAAAGAAGAGGTGGCACATATACACTATGGAATACTACTCAGCCATAAGAAATGATGACATCGGAACATTTACAGCAAAATGGTGGGATCTTGATAACATGATACGAAGCGAAATAAGTAAATCAGAAAAAAACAGGAACTGTATTATTCCATACGTAGGTGGGACATAATAGTGAAACTAAGAGACATTGATAAGAGTGTGGTGGTTACGGGGGGGAGGGGGGAATGGGAGAGGGATAGGGGGTGGGGAGGGGCACAAAGAAAACAAGATAGAAGGTGACAGAGGACAATCTGACTTTGGGTGGTGGGTATGCAACATAATTGAACGACAAGATAACCTGGACTTGTTATCTTTGAATATATGTATCCTGATTTATTGATGTCACCCCATTAAAAAAATAAAATTATTAAAAAAAAAAAATGAGTTTTCCTCAAGTGAGCTGCGTGTCTTTTTATAATATTCAATTGTCTTCACGTCTGGATGAAAAGATCCCAAATTTTACACAGTCAAGTTGGCATCAATCTTTTATTTCTACCAGAGAGCTCAAGGCTACGATGTTCTCTTGTCTCTGAAGGAAAACAAGGCCAGACGAAGCGGAATATATGAATCAGGCTCCGCTCTGCCCTCGAGGCGCGGGAGTGGGTGTGTGTGTGTGTGCCCCAGCCCTATTCTGTGTTGCTCATAATTCATTATTATAGAGATTTGTGATTTATAAAGGGCCTTTTCATAGGCGCTTTACAAGGCACATTGGTATGGAGACATCTTATAATTCAGTTAATCCCACAAACTTGCTGAGATGGGAGAAAGTTGGGTTGGGGGTTGAGGAAACAAACGTGGTCGTTGTTGTTCTCCACAGGCCCTGGGGCTGTGTCCTTGGTGAGGTCTAATTGGCTGTGTCCTTGGTGAGGTCTAATTGGCTCCATCCTGGGCAGTGGCAGCTGCGTAGCCAAGTCTCTCTGAACCCGAGAGCCTTGCCATTGGCTGCCTCTTTTAGGATTTTTTACTTTAAAGTTGAAGCCACTCAGCGCCTGCCTCCCAGCTCCTTGATAACTTTCTCTGCGGGCTCCTGGCCCTTGCTTTAGAATCCTCCACTGCCTCCTTTCCCGGTTGCATCTCTTCCAGAATTCCCGCCTGGACCAGCCTCCTCCCACACGTCAGGAGCCCCTCTGCTGGGCCCCCAGAGAGGCTGAACTGGACCTGCAGGACGCTGTTGGAATCACCTGTTGACCCGTCTGACTCCCTCATCAGCTTGGGCGCTCTAAGTGAGGGAGGCCCAGCATCCATCTCCCTTACCACTCACGCCCACCCCCCAGTACAAGGCCCGGCCCGCTGTGTCAATGCGGAACAAACATTCCTCTGATGAGTAAATGCATTTCTGCACTCGCACCTTCATGTTCACGGGAGTTCCAGTCTAACCTGTCGGGCCTTTCTCCTCTTCATGTGGACGTAGCTCAAGTCCAGATTTTCTAGAAGACACCCTCAGACACCTCCACCCACCCACCTCTACCCACTCCCTTCCCACGAATCCACCCCGTCTCTGACATCATCACCGGGCACACTACCATGTTGGGTGTAAAATTATGGATTTGGGAGTGACTTTTCTGAGTTCAAATTCAGGAATTCCCTAAATACCATCTGTGAGACCTTGGGCAAACGACTTCCCTCTGAATTCTTGCTGCCTCATCCACACAATGGAAATGCGAGTACCTAGTCTTCAGCGTTGTCTTGAGGATTCGATGACTTAATACTATTAAAACGCTTTGCATACATAGTGCCGGGCCCAACCCCAGTGCTTACTGGAATGAAATAACCCACACCTGAAGTGGAATTAGCAGTTTCTAGAATGATCGAGCCCTGCTGCCACGGAGATTCTGGGTTCCCTGAACTCCGTCTCAAAGACCCGACCTCCAGACCACTGTCCTGGAGGGGCAGCCTTGGAGGGAGCCCTTCATGCCTGCGTGGCCCACCGTGGAATGGCCTTTAGGTGCCTTTCTCCCTGCGTGGGCAGCCGGCCTTCCATGCCAAGCAGCATGACTCCTTATCTCGGTGCCCCAACCCTTCACACAATGTTTGGACCAAAGCCAGTGCCCAATAAATGTTTGTTGAGTGAATAAGTGAGAACGACCGGCAGACGTGCACCTAAGGTTGAGACTCATGGCTCCCTGGAGGAACGCCGAGCTCCTCATACTTCCCCCTCCTCAGGGCATGGTCCTTGACTCTAGGACTGGTCCGTACAGCTGGCTCTTTCTCTGAGGAGCCTGCCTCAGACCCCAGCCATGTACTAAACCCAGTCCCACAAGTCTTGGATTCTCCCTGTGCCCTGACACTGGTTGCATCCCCCCTCCACCCACAATTTGGCAAATACCTCTAGAAAACTAGTGCGCTGAGCTCTGTGCTGGTTTCCATGGATATACTGACCATGAATGGAATGAGGTATGACTCTTGTCTTCACACAGCTTAGCCTTGACTCTGAGTCACTTCCTGCCGTGTATTCCGGGACTCGGCGCGCTCTCCCGCCAGGCTCCTGTCTGGGGCAGGTGACAGGACACACCTGGTGGAGCTGCTCCCCGAAGAATCCGATGTTGTGTCACTTTGGATATCAGCACAGGGCTGAGACTGAACTTGAGTCTGCTCTGCCGCCTTAGACACCAACACCCTCCCTGCGCTAGTCCCCTGAGCTGGACCCTGCGCTAGTCCCCTGAACTGGACCCTGCGCTAGTCCCCTGAGCTGGACCCTGAGCTAGTCCCCTGAACCGGACCCTGAGCTAGTCCCCTGAACTGGACCCTGCATAGTCCCCTGAACTGGACCCTGCCCTAGTCCCCTGAACCGGACCCTGAGCTAGTCCCCTGAACCAGACCCTGAGCTAGTCCCCTGAACCGGACCCTGAGCTAGTCCCCTGAACTGGACCCTGCCCTAGTCCCCTGAACCGGACCCTGAGCTAGTCCCCTGAACCGGACCCTGCATAGTCCCCTGAACCGGACCCTGCATAGTCCCCTGAGCTGGACCCTGCATAGTCCCCTGAACCGGACCCTGCATAGTCCCTGGAACCGGACCCTGCATAGTCCCCTGAACTGGACCCTGCATTAGTCCCCTGAACTGGACCCTGCATAGTCCCCTGAACTGGACCCTGCATAGTCCCCTGAGCTGGACCCTGCGCTAGTCCCCTGAACCGGACCCTGAGCTAGTCCCCAGAACTGGACCCTGCATAGTCCCCTGAACTGGACCCTGTGCTAGTCCCCTGAACTGGACCCTGAGCTAGTGCCCTGAACTGGACCCTGAGCTAGTCCCCTGAACTGGACCCTGAGCTAGTCCCCTGAACTGGACCCTGAGCTAGTCCCCTGAACTGGACCCTGCGCTAGTCCCCTGAACTGGACCCTGCGCTAGTCCCCTGAACTGGACCCTGAGCTAGTCCCCTGAGCTGGACCCTGAGCTAGTCCCCTGAGCTGGACCCTGAGCTAGTCCCCTGAGCTGGACCCTGAGCTATTCCCCTGAACTGGACCCTGCATAGTCCCCTGAACTGGGACCCTGCGCTAGTCCCCTGAACTGGACCCTGAGCTAGTCCCCTGAACTGAACCCTGAGCTAGTCCCCTGAACTGGACCCTGTGCTAGTCCCCTGAACTGGACCCTGAGCTAGTCCCCTGAGCTAGTCCCCTGAACTGAACCCTAAGCTAGTCCCCTGAACTGGACCCTGCGCTAGTCCCCTGAACTGGACCCTGCGCTAGTCCCCTGAACTGGACCCTGCGCTAGTCCCCTGAACCGGACCCTGAGCTAGTCCCCTGAACCGGACCCTGAGCTAGTCCCCTGAACCGGACCCTGCGCTAGTCCCCTGAACCGGACCCTGCGCTAGTCCCCTGAACTGGACCCTGAGCTAGTCCCCTGAGCTGGACCCTGAGCTAGTCCCCTGAGCTGGACCCTGAGCTAGTCCCCTGAGCTGGACCCTGAGCTATTCCCCTGAACTGGACCCTGCATAGTCCCCTGAACTGGGACCCTGCGCTAGTCCCCTGAACTGGACCCTGAGCTAGTGCCCTGAACTGGACCCTGAGCTAGTCCCCTGAACTGGACCCTGCGCTAGTCCCCTGAACTGGACCCTGAGCTAGTCCCCTGAACCGGACCCTGAGCTAGTCCCCTGAACCAGACCCTGCGCTAGTCCCCTGAACTGGACCCTGCGCTAGTCCCCTGAACTGGACCCTGAGCTAGTCCCCTGAGCTGGACCCTGAGCTATTCCCCTGAGCTGGACCCTGAGCTAGTCCCCTGAGCTGGACCCTGAGCTATTCCCCTGAACTGGACCCTGCATAGTCCCCTGAACTGGGACCCTGCGCTAGTCCCCTGAACTGGACCCTGAGCTAGTCCCCTGAACTGGACCCTGAGCTAGTCCCCTGAACTGGACCCTGTGCTAGTCCCCTGAACTGGACCCTGAGCTAGTCCCCTGAGCTAGTCCCCTGAACTGGACCCTAAGCTAGTCCCCTGAACTGGACCCTGCGCTAGTCCCCTGAACTGGACCCTGTGCTAGTCCCCTGAACTGGACCCTGCGCTAGTCCCCTGAACTGGACCCTGTGCTAGTCCCCTGAACTGGACCCTGTGCTAGTCCCCTGAACTGGACCCTGCGCCGTCCCCTGAGCTGGACCCTGCATAGTCCCCTGAACTGGACCCTGCGCCGTCCCCTGAACTGGACCCTGCCCAGCCCATCTCCTCACCCTCTCCTCGGCAGCTGACAGTCATCAGCCACTCCCCGTGCTCTGGACCCTGAGCCCCCTGCCATCTCTCAGACAGTAAACCCATGTAGCGTTCAAGTTAACCCTCCCAAACCCTCAACTTATGTGGAACTCGACCTCAGAACTATAGGCTGAAGGACCTTTCTGGGTTTAAACATCCATCACTCCCCATACGGCTCTAAATAATTTCCTCTTAAATTCAAACAGTGCCGTGTGACTACACCCCCACAAAAAAAAAAAAAAAAAAAAAAAAAAAAAAAAAAAAAAAAAAAAAAAAAAAAGAAAAGAAAAAGAAAAAAAGAATATGGTCCAACTGGTTATAAATTTTGTAATCATTTCCTCCATATTTACAGATATTCATAAAAAATTGAGAAATCTCATGAGCTCTATGGATGGGTCACTGTATAATTGCCTACAAAGAGAAAGAAGGAAGGATTAAGGATATAGAAGTGAAAGAATAATATATAATTTATAATATGAAGATGAAAGGTAGGTGAATACCAAGCGGCTCTTCCCTTGAAAAATGGTTAATCATTTTTTTAAAAAATATCAACACACCTTATTATAAAGACAACACGGTTTATTCAAATAGAATCAGTAAAGTACTACGGCCTTTAATCAAAAGATTATAGAATTCTCAAAGAGTCCCTAGGATAGAGCACTTTATGAATACTGTTTGAATATCTGTTAAATACTGATTTCTTAATAGTTGAGCCATTATGTAATTAAATAATATTTATATAATGACAATTGCATACTCCATAAGTGAAAGTTAGGTTTAATGAGACATTTATTGGCACAAATGATTAATATGACAACCCTCCCTGCTGAAGGTAATTTACACACATGCTATATGGCCAAGAAGAAAAGCTCCTTTTAATGCTTACCTCCCGCGCCATGTTGCCTGCTTTTACCCAATTCAAATCAATTCCTTGTTAAAAAACATCGGCCCGAGACTTAAAGGCGGTAATTGTTAGCAATAAGACAAAGGACAAAGGCACCTTTTTAAACATGTTGTGGTTACAGCAGATTGGTGCCAAGGTTTAAATTTTATTTTGCTAGTAAATTGGTACTTTTTCCTCAGTAACTTATGTAAATGTCTCAGGGACCAAAATAAACATAGTCCTGATTAATTTTAGGGGGGGGCGGGGGTGCACATTAAAGGTAATTTGGCAATCATGATCATCATGACAAATGTGACAAGTGCAAGGACATGTGGTGGACGCTGAGCGCTTGCCCAGTCCAAGCGCAGTGGCAGGCACTTCAGGCACGATTTCTAGGGCAGAGAAAACACTGGAATTATTGCTAGAACATCCTGCTAATTGACTATGATCATGACCCTCCAAGCCAGTGGGTAGGAAAGCAACATTGGGCTGGACAGGTCTTGTGGTACCTTCGTTAACACGGGTCTAAATGACCATCTGTGACTCCTGACAGTGCCCTTGTTCACACTGTACATCACAGCCTTAGGGGTGGGCTTTGGCTTGACTGCTTTTCTATGTGTGTTCACCCTCCGTATAAGTCACTACCTGCTTTACGGCCTTGGCGCCCTCCTACGCAAAATGTGACACTGAGGTATCCATTCCAACTCTTAGACGTCAGAGGAACAGAGACAATATTGCTGAGCAAGGCCTGAGCTCCCATCTCTCTTTTCCGGGACTCCAGACAGACAAGACACGGCGTTCCCCTTCATACCCACCACGGCGCTGTGCAGGGAACACGCCGATGAACACTGGAGGGTGGGATGGGTGCTTCCTGACCTCCAGGTAAATTCTCTTCAACCCTTTCTATTATTCCACAGTCAGATGGGAAGGTGACACTGCTGCCACAGTGCTCGGAGACGATGCGTACACGTTAGCAGCAGCGCGCCGAGAGCCTCCAGGTGCCAGGAGTTTGGTCCCTTCCGGAGAACCGCAACATCACCAGGACACTGGGACACGGTCACTGGCCACACCACCCTCTTCCGAGACAGAGCTATTAGGAGCCACGGCGTCCCTGAGTATGAAGTTGTCATAATTGCTATGTTGCGTTGGGAAACGGACTTCTCAGTGGACTGACCCTGAGGTGGATTTGGATTCTCCAAGTCCAAGGTTAGAGGAGAAGATATTACAGGTGATTTCAAAGCATACACGAGAGGACAGGGGTAACAATTTAGTAAGGAAGATTTCCGAAAGGATGGCTACTAAATATTACTTGTTCTCACTTTTCTACAGTTTCACCCGTGGTTGTAGGTGGGTAGAGGTGCTATGGATTCTTGTTTAGTCCACGCCAGCTGGAACTTTTAGGAAGTGGTATACAATGATTACGCATGAGTTACATGGACTGTGGAAAGCAGCATCTATTTCTGGCAGTGGGCAAGTCCCTGCAAGAGGTTTAGGAAAGCATACTGTTGAATGGGGGCTCTCACACACTGAATTTTGGGGGGTTTTGATTTTACCTCCACCACTTAGTAGTTGTAATACCTTGCTGGGGGGGGATTCTTAATGACTTTCAGCCTTGGTTTACTCACCTTTAAAATGGAGATGATTATAACAACAATCTAATATGTTTGTTGACCTTAGAGACTCAACTCTGATATTAATATGGAGAAAATGATTGTAGCTCCTATGATTCTAACCTAGAGTTTTTCTAGGACATAGGTATTGGGGTTACATTCCCATTCTCACTTGGTATATCCTGCCATCTCTTCCAGGATCTTTTGGACAAACACACACACACACATGCGCGCGCGCACAATTTCTCTGAACTTCTCCTGAGAACTAAATCACTTCTTTACCCAGGAAAAAGCCAATTCCTTAAACATCTCTAGTTCTTGGACCTCATGTCTCCTAAAATGAAAAGGGAGATTTGAACACATATCCTCCAGTAAGTCCTACCAGCACCACATTTGTCAATTTCCAGGTTACTGGGTCCAGCAGACCCAGACCCAGCTCCTCACTGTCAGCCGAAAAGCGGAAAAGGTGATCTCATCAAGAAAGGTAAGGGTAGACTGCATTTCATTAACTGGAGAGGGGCCACCATCTTTGGTTACCTTCTCAGGGACCCCTCCTTTCAAACTATGCCCTGAAAAAGTACAGGAGAGAACTATCGGTCTTCACAACATTCTGTTACTTCTCCTGCCTGGAAACACACGGCGAGAAGACGTTTCTCAAGCCACGGGACCACGCTTCTCAAGTTCCCTTGCATTTCAGTGGAACGTGGAGCTGAGTTATGGCCAATGGCCTGTGAGTAGACAGGGCAAACCTCTCCAGTACGGTCTCCGTGCCTCCTGAGAGGCGCTGGCCCAGCCTGTCGGAAGGACACAGAGCATGCAGGGAGGACTCTGAGACCCCGGGGGTTGGCAGAACTACCAAGAGGACTGTGTCTCGGAATCCCAGGGGGGAAGACCACCCATCAAGTGCCCAATTCTACTTTTTGTGAACAAAAAGTACACGTTAGTGCATTAAACTACCGAGGTCCTGGGGTTGCTGGTTACAGCTTTCAGCCTCACCGTAATACGAAAGACAAACTTGGATCCATTCAGTGGTGACCTGTTAGACAACTTGGTGAATCCCTCCCAGTGTTAAGCACATGTACTAATGAAAACAGAGTTTGTTAACAAGTGCAGGTATGGGTCAGGAAAGACAGTGGCTGATGTCAGAGCTCAGAAGCTCTGCTGGGGACGCGTCTGCTCCCAGAAAGAGACTCCCAGCCCCTGGGGACGGTCAATACTTTGTCAGACAGGAAACTTCCCAGGCCAAGCCCCCTGCTGCCTTAATCACTGCTTCCAGAGACGGCGCACCTCCACCAGAATATTTTTAGATCAGCCTAATTTCTAGAACAAGCCGCATCTGAGTACCCACACTGGCTGTGCATGCTGTTCCTGATGCCTTTGCTATTCAATTTCCATGATTCATATTTACTGTAATATAATTAGCCCGGTTCTGAGCCTCAGAGAGAGGCGGTATAATAACTTTCCCGACAATTATACCGTATTCTGACTCTCTCAATAATCCCATGGACTCCTGGTGTATGTGCCCTCCTTCCCCTGGGCTGGGTACCCTGTGTGATCCATCTTCAGGATCGCTTCCCTGGGAAGCCTTCACCGATCACCCTGTAGCTGGGTTCAGTACTCTTTTCTAAGACCTCGTAGCACTTGATGCTAATGAAGGACATCTTTCAATGAGGGTATATTGTAAATGTTTCAATTTGCTTCTCTCAGATTGTGAACCCCTTCCGGGCAGGGATTAAGTCATAACAGTTTTATTCCCAGCACTGGGGACACAGTATAGTGTATCCTTTTGTTCATTTAAGAAAGATTCATTGAGCACCTACTCTGTGCCAGGATGGAGAAATAAGAGCTGCCTGGATCCCAGTTGTCATGGAGATAATAGTCTAAAGAGGGAGATGGGCAGTTAGTAAAGACTGGCTGGAAGAAATGCATAATCAGAGGTGGTTGAGGTGAACCTGGAAGAAACAAGCTGGTTTCTGTGATGACGTCTTACTTTGTCTTCCCCAAAATGGACCCTTAGACGAGGGGTTTAGGTGCAAGTTGTCTCATTGGGAAATGGTTTCACGGAGTCCAACAGAGAGTGGGGAAGTAAGGAGTTGAGGAAAGCCAATAAAGGTTAAATTAAGGAGCAGATTAATGCTGTGGGTAACTGTAGCTCAGCCTGTCTGGGGGCTTCTGGAGATTATATGGAATACCCCTGAGAATTGCCCCACTGTGGGGCATGACGGCTGATTTAGGCAAAGATCAGATGCTCAGAAGTACAAATGGATGGAAGGATGGATGGGTGGATGGGTGGATGGGTGGATGGATCCAGTATGCTAGGATCTAACTGAAAAACTGAAGGCGGCAATAAAACAGAAAATCAGGACTGCGTGAAGAATGACTGACTGACAGATGCCTGATGAGATCCACTGGCTGCTGCCAGGGAGGGCCTGCCTATCACGCTCATGGAATGACCACTGGGAATGACACGAGAGTGTGAGTGTGCTAATTACACGGGGACGGACCTGCAAACCCAGCCTGAGTCTTCTCATGCACACAGGTGGACCTCTGAAGAAATCTCAAATTTATTGAGAACCCATTACCAACAGTTTAATGATGCTGTGTCCTATAAGCTCCTCACGGTCTGTGAACGGAACCTGCAGTTCTAATTCAGCCTCCCCAAGAAATCTCTCAGCCACCCCAGGCATGCTGACACGGCACAGCCTAGATGGGCAGACACGGTGCGGCCTGGGCAGGCAGACACGGCGCGGCCTGGGCAGGCAGACACGGTGTAGTCCGGCCTGCAGATACGGCGCGGCCCGGACGGGCAGACACAGCACGACCCGGGCAGGCAGACACGGTGTAGCCCAGCCTGCAGACACGGCACGACCCGGGCAGGCAGACACGGCGCGGCCCGGGCAGGCAGACACGGCGCGGCCCGGGCAGGCAGACACGGTGTAGCCCAGCCTGCAGACACGGCGCGGCCCAGGCAGGCAGACACAGCACGACCTGGACAGGCAGACACGGCGCGGCCTGGGCAGGCAGACACAGCACAGCCCAGACGGGCAGACACAGCACGACCTGGGCAGGCAGACACAGCGCGGCCCGGGCAGGCAGACACAGCACAGCCCAGACGGGCAGACACAGCACGACCTGGGCAGGCAGACACGGCGCGGCCCGGGCAGGCAGACACAGCGCGGCCCGGGCAGGCAGACACAGCATGACCTGGGCAGGCAGACACGGCGCGGCCTGGGCAGGCAGACACGGCGCAGCCCGGCCTGCAGACAGAGCCACTCTGGCCAGTGAAGAAAGCAACGCCGTGGACCTCCCAGAGCTGTCCAGATAGGCCGAGAGTGAGATGTTAACGCAGATGTGAACATTTAACCCTTTGAGTAGTATGAATGTTCATGTATGTTCTCGTTCCTCCTGACTATCCAGAGGACGATCGATTTATTTTTAAAATGTGTAAAGGCAGCATTAAAAAAGGCAAATGTATGTTCTTCTTGTTTCCATAAATTAGTTATCAAACAAACATGATTTTAAGTCAATAAAACTGGAACTGGAACTAATTTCATTTTTTGAAAAAAAAAAAACAACCCCACAAACTCACTCCTGGGGTCAGTGAGCATGAAAAAACTCACTAGTCAAAAGGTTGAATATGTGTTTGCTTTACATCCTGGGATTGTCCCTATACACATATTAAACAACCTTCCACTCACTTTTATTCATTTATTTAGTAAATATTTATTGAGCAGCTCTGGTAATACCAGGTGCTGGCAATCTCGTGGCGAGCAAGAGACACCATCTCTCTCTCTGAGAGCTTCCCTAGTGGAGGCCGAAGATTTCAGCGCCTATATCAAACTATGACATTGAACAGCCGGAAACAGAGTCCCAGGGGGTCATGCGTGTGGGGACTAACTCTAAGTGGGGAGGAGGAGAAAGCCTCCTTCATAAAAGGGTGGGTGAATAGGAAGCAGCAAGTTCAAAAGGAACAAAAGAGCAAGTGCCCAGCCAGGGGAGGCGCTCGTGCCACGCCCACCAGGAGGCCAGGACTACTGCCCATTGAAGGAGGGGAGGCGCTCGTGCCACGCCCACCAGGAGGCCAGGACTACTGCCCATTGAAGGAGGGGAGTGCTCGTGCCACGCCCACCAGGAGGCCAGGACTACTGCCCATTGAAGGAGGGGAGTGCTCGTGTCACGCCCACCAGGAGGCCAGGACTACTGCCCATTGAAGGAGGGGAGGCGCTCGTGCCACGCCCACCAGGAGGCCAGGACTACTGCCCATTGAAGGAGGGGAGGCGCTCGTGCCACGCCCACCAGGAGGCCAGGACTACTGCCCATTGAAGGAGGGGAGGCGCTCGTGCCACGCCCACCAGGAGGCCAGGACTACTGCCCATTGAGGGAGGGGAGGCACTCGTGCCACGCCCACCAGGAGGCCAGGACTACTGCCCATTGAAGGAGGGGAGGCGCTCGTGCCACGCCCACCAGGAGGCCAGGACTACTGCCCATTGAAGGAGGGGAGGCGCTCGTGCCACGCCCACCAGGAGGCCAGGACTACTGCCCATTGAAGGAGGGGAGTGCTCGTGCCACGCCCACCAGGAGGCCAGGACTACTGCCCATTGAAGGAGTGGAGGCCAGGACTACTGCCCATTGAAGGAGGGGAGTGCTCGTGCCACGCCCACCAGGAGGCCAGGACTACTGCCCATTGAAGGAGGGGAGGTGCTCGTGCCACGCCCACCAGGAGGCCAGGACTACTGCCCATTGAAGGAGGGGAGTGCTCGTGCCACGCCCACCAGGAGGCCAGGACTACTGCCGGTTGAAGGAGGCGGCGCAGGGTGGGCAGGCAGAGCCCAGGAAGGCAGCAAGGACTTGGCAGGAGGCGAAGCCGGATTGCTGGGCAGGGACAGAGGCAGGGTGTTTCCTCTCTGTGCTGGTGTACATATTTCAAAACGTACCCAGGGGCAGCAGATTAAGTAGATTTTATAGATGAACAAGCTGAGGCCCAGAAAACACGTGAGTGAAAGAAGCACAGGGCATCCCGAGGAAGGCCTGCCCTCTGCGTTCATTCATTTCGCCAGCACACGTCACCGAGTGCCCACAGTGCGCTAGGTCCCGGATGGGCACGGGGGTAAGAAGAGGGGAGGTGGCCAGATGAACGCTTGTGTCCAGAGGCCCCAGGGCACAGGAGCTCCCATGTCCCCCTTGAGCTTTCAGGGAGCCTTGAAGGTTCAGAGAGGCCATCGGTCCTCTTCAGTCTGCCTATGGGCCAGCTCGGGATACGGAGTCAGAGGGCCGGTTTGAATCTCATTTCTGTTAGACACCATCCGGTGGCTTAGTTATCCTAACCCACTGCGCCTCGCCGATCTCTACAGAACGGAAGTATTGAAGATCCCTACCTGATGTAATCTCTGCGTGTGTGAGGAGAGGACGAATGGAAGGGATGCGCTTGCCCAAGAGCTGGTGCTCAGTAAATGCTAGTTACTGTGACTGCTGACGATGGATTGTTCCGTGAGACCACAAAGACTATAAACGGGGTGATGAGCTATAAGCTCCAGCATGGCTTATGTTGTGATACAAGATGCCCACATCCTCGAATCTTCAGATGCTCCAGTTCTGTGAAGCCTGTATCTGGGCCAGAGGTGGCCTGGGAGGGCTGGACCAGCTGTTGTGGGTTGGGCACTGGTTTTCCTGCAGAAGTGCCCACCGCACCCTGGACGGGGGTCCAGGCCTAGCCGGGCAGACTCTTGCTTCCTGCTGCGCCAAGGACATAGATCACTCTTCCTGGTTCCCTCTGGCCTTTCCCCTGAAGCTGTGGACCCAAGACTTTGTTGTCCCTGACCGCCCTAGGTAGCTCACCAGCAGCACACCTGAGTATAGGTCTGGGAGCATCCGATTTAGTGCTGGGAATTTCAGGTCGGACTGGTTCCCTGGGTGCGATCCTGCCTTAAAATCCACCGGAGCAGCCCCCACTGATCAAGATGATGAAAATGGTAACTTTGTCTCTCTTTTCTCCCTCATGCAAAAAATACAACACCCCCTGGCAGTGCATGGGGTCCCCAAAGGCCCCCGGAAGCCTGCTTATGCCCTTGATGTCACCTTTCTAAACTCCAGCTCAGGTTTCCCAGAGGGAGGTGCCTGAGCAGCATTTACAGAGTAACCAATGAACAGATGACACCCCGGGAATGATAGAGCTATGGCAACCAAAGCCAGCATCTTGGGGACATGTTCTTTGGAAGGAGTTAGTGGTCAGGGAGCATGAAAAGGTGAGGGCTGCTAGCATTATATATATATATATATATATATATATATATATATATATATATATATATATATATATATTTCCCCCCCTCCCCAGGTCATTCTATAAAGGACCTTGAAAAGTTGGAAATGTGTGGGGTTTTCTTCTCTTCCATCTGAGCTAAAATTTCAGCTCAGATTATTCGCTGTCCCTGTGCTAGTCAACTACTTCGTTCCTCCTGCCCCCGTCAAGCAGCTGCCAGCATGAAGGGCTAGTTAGAAGGACTACATTTCTAAACATTCATTCAAAACACTTGACACAGGGTAGATGCTCCATAAATGTAAGTTTCTTTTGCATTATTTTACCTTCCTCTCGAATTCAGAATGGACGAAGATCTGTTTTTGACTTCTGTTCATTCATCCGTTCATCGGTTCGTTGGTTCACGTCTTTGCTCATTCATCAAATGTCACCTCTGCTTCCAATATGGTCAGCCCCGAGCTGAGAACAAGGGATGGGAAGGCGTGGTCCCAGCCCTGGTTACTGGAGCCTCTGGTTATGTTGAAAACTCTCAGGTGTAGGTGAAGTTCAGAGATTTTATTTCCTCTTGTAGCTAGCTTTATGACTTTCGGACTGTTCCCCCCAAAATTTGTGCTTAATTTTAACTTCATTAACTTCCTGTACTGTCACAACAGCTGAACAAGGATTTCTCCATGAGCAGTATTCAAAACAGCTTTTAATGAGCTATTTAATTAAAGGCTAATTGAGGTGACTTCATTAAAGATTTCTAAATTATGCTTATCAGGGTAGCTATCTTTTAAGATAAATTTTAAATATTTGTTTTATATTGCATTGTTTGATCATAAAAGTATGTATAAAATTACTTTTTAAAATTACTAATTGGAATAGTGGGCATATTTTTCTTCCTTATTACTTGAATAGGTCAGCTAGCAAATAAATTTAATTTATTTTCAGTGCTGGGCTGAAGCAGTAAGAGGTTATTAGTGATTATAGTTGAGGGTGTGTTTGGTCCATGACAAAGTCCTAAGTCTCTTGAGATGAGGTATTTTGGGGGTGTCTTTGATTTGGTATTCCAATCACCATTTAAATCAGTGGTAGTCAACCTGGTCCCTACTGCCCACTAGTGGGCATTCCAGCTTTCATGGTGGGTGGTAGCAGAGCAACCAAAGCATAAATAAAAAGATAGATTTAACTATAGTAAGTTGTTTTATAAAGATTTATTCTGCCAAACTTAGCGAAAATCTGACATAAAGTACTTCGTAAGTACTTATTATTATATGCTTTAATTTGCTGTAACTCTGCTTTATAAATTTTGTAAAGTAAAGTTACTTTCCTACTTTATAAATCACCATTACTGTGGAACCGGTGGGCGGTTAGAAAATTTTACTACTAACAAAGATACAAAAGTGGGCATCAGGTATAAAATGGTTGACTACCCCTGATTTAAATCATAACTACAGGGGGTCCTCAGGTTATGACACAGTTCCATTCCTATGACAGTGACGTAGCCCACATTTTGGTGTAAGTTGAAACACACCCTAGCCTAAGTCACTTACCTATCCTAACACAGCTGTGAAATCATAATCTAGAACATCAAAACACATACATGCTGCGTTACAGTGTATTCTTCCGCGGTGCGCAGCCAAACTAGTTCGCCCACGTAGTCCGTAAGTATGATGCTAACAGCATAAGCCAAAACACTCATGTCTCAATTTTTAAAGATTTTATGGGAGTGAGCTGTGTAAACTTGAAATATCGTATATCGAGATTGTCGTAACCTGAGGTCCCCTGTACTTACTTACATTCAGGGCTTCTACCAAGTCCTGGTGACTCCTGGGTCTCAGGTTGACTGCATCTTCCCCATGCACAATTCGACTCAGGAAATAAATACATGAAAGGTGACGTGACTTCCCCAAATATACCAGGGCAGCCTCAATCCTCAGAGACCCATTCTCTGGGGATACAAGTTTAGCTCAATAAATGTGCATGGAATGTCTTCCATTCTGTCCATGGTCCCAGAAAACAAGGGTGTAGATGATTTGGATCCATGGTTTAAAGAAAGAGATACTTGAGTCACCAGACACATACACTTGACTGTGATGTGTCTGTCCTTTAAGGGCAGGAAAAAGCCCCATGAGAGAGGATGGCGTGCCAGCCTGGCTTGGGTAGTTGGGACCATTCCCATGAAAAATGGGGCTCTAAACCTTGACAGACCATTGGGTAGGGCCCAGCAAAGAAGTGGGGCAGGCCGTTCTTGGGTGGAGCAATTCAAATCAAGTAGAAGAATATGATGAGGTTGATTAATGGGGGATTTGAAGAGTGCGGTGTGGGGATGGGGACGGGAGAGAGGACTAGTGAGGGAATCGGGAAATGGGTAGGTCACGGAGGGCAGGGTAAGAATTTGAAAGTTGAACCTGAACGTTAAGGTGTTGTAGAGTCATCAACAACCTCTTCCATCAACACACACACACACACACACACACACACACACACACACACACAATCATTTTAGGAGAGACAATGACCAACTTGGACCTTCAAGAAGATAAACATCCAAGCTGGTGAAGAGATGGAAACAATCAACTAAAGGAAATGGAGCTATTGAACACGGAGCTACAATGGCTGCCACAGACAAGGGGGGCAGAGCCAGGTGAACACGTGGGACTTTTTCTTCTTTGTATCAAAACTAACAGAACAGATAGGCAGTGGAATGGAGCAAGTGTCATAAAGTGGTGAGCTTTTTGTTCCAAGGAAGGTACAAGAAGAGGCTGGAGCACCTGTCATGACTTTTCTAAAGGCCATTCTTGTCTAGATGGGGTGGGAACTGGATGGTAAACTTTGATGCCACGTAGGCCCCACCCAGAGCTGCAACTGAGCAGTTCCGTGAGTCCTTGTTTGCAACACAGTGTGTCCGTAAAGTCATGGTGCACTTTTGACCAGTCACAGGAAAGCAACAAAAGACAAAAGAAATGTGAAATCTGCACCAAATAAAAGGAAAACCCTCCCAGTTTCTGTAAGATGATGTGGCAGCATGTGTGCATGCGCAGATGATGACGTAACACCGTGTATACAGCGAAGCAGCCCACGGCCATGCCAGTCGAGATGTGGACAGTACAGAGGAAAGTTCAGTGTGTTCTGTGGCTCGCTAAATTCAAATCCGTGACCAAAGTGCAATGTGAATATCGGCGCATTTATAATGAAGCGCCACCACATAGGAATAACATTACTCGGTGGGATAAGCAGTTGAAGGAAACCGGCAGTTTGGTGGAGAAACCCCATTCTGGTAGGCCATCAGTCAGTGATGAGTCTATAGAGGCTATACGGGATAGCTACCTAAGGAGCCCTAAAAAATCTGTGCGTGCGTGTGCTCAACAATTACACCTAAGCAAGACTACAGTTCATAAGGTGTTAAAGAAACATCTGTTTTATGGGGTACATATTGCAGCTGTTGCACGTTATCAAACCGGCGGATAGACCCATACGATGCGCGTTTGCTACAGATATGCTTCATGAGATCAACAATGATGCAAGATTTTTGCAGAAGATTGTGTTTAGCGATGAGGCGACCTTCCATATCTGTGGACATGTTCATAGCCATAATGTCCGAATACAGGCTGCTGAACATCCTCATGCCTACGTTGAGTCTGAACGTAACACCCCTAAAGTGAACGTGTGGTGTGGCCTGATGCATGATAAGGTGATAGGCCCATTTTTTTTCGAGGAGCAGTCTGTGATAGCAAAGTCCTATCTTGACATGTTGGAATTGTATGCAGTGCCACAATTTCCAGAAGGTGTCATCTTTCAACACGACGGCTCTCCTCTACACTATGCCACCATTGTTCATGAGTTTCTGGATAGAGCATTCCCCCAGTGGTGGATAGGCAGGGGTTCTGACAAGCCATGGCCACCACGATCCCTGGATCTGATGCCCTTAGACTTTTACTTCTGGGGTTATGTGAAGCAACATGTGTACATTGAATGTATCAACAATATTCATCACTTAAAACAGAGAATAACAGAGGTTATTCACTCTGTTACATCAGATGTCCTTACCCATGTGTGGCAAGAACTTCACTATCGTTTGGATGTGTGTAGGGCAACAAATGGAGCCCACATCGAACTGCACTGAACAGGTATGAAACTGGGAGAGTTTTCCTTTTATTTGGTGCAGATTTCACATTTCTATCGTCTTTTGTTGCTTTCCTGTGACCGGTCAAAAGTACACCATGACTTTATGGACACACAATATTTAATCAATCGTTTGGACCTCTCTTGCAAGAAATGATACCCTTGTCCTATGTGTGCACATGTGAGGTAAATGAAGAAAACCCACATTATAAATACTGTGGAAAATGGTCCTTGGCTAATGTCAGGAACCCAACTGGATAAAACCACTTCCTTTAAAAAAGCTACTTGACAATTACACTGTACAGACATGCTCAAAGACAGGGGTTTGTCTAAAAAGTAGAAATACTGATGAATTAGAAATACCAATTGTGGGCCTGGCCAGTTGGCTCAGTGGTAGAATGTCAGCCCCGCATGTGGATGTCCCGGGTTTGATTCCCAGTCAGTGCACACAGGAGAAGCAACCATCTGCTTCTCCACCCACTCTTCACCGCCCCCCCCCTCTCTTTTCCCCTCCCTCAGCCATGGTGCAGTTGGAACAAGTTATCCCTGTAGCTGAGGATAACTCCATGGCCTTGCCTCAGGTGCTAAGATAGCTTGGTTGCTGAGCAATGAAGTAACGGCCCCAGATAAGCAGAGCGTCGCCCCCCAGGGGGCTTGCCAGATGGATCCCAGTTGGGGCTTATGCAGAGTATGTCTACCTCCCCGTTTTTCATGTAAGAAAAATAAATAAATATATATATATAAAATAAATACCCATAGTGTCCACAATAAGATTCAGTAAAGTGAACATAGGCCCTTTTCTTGCATTCTTCTCATAGAAACGGTGCATGTGGGATGCCTACTGCCTGACCGGTAAGAAGGGAGAACAGAGTGTATATTCCCTTACACACCAAGTAAGAGGGTCCCCCACGCAAACACCCATACTTATGTAGGAAAGTTGCTCTCCTACAGGGAAAAGATGTAGAAAGATGAGAGGCCTCATTTTGTTGACTTGAGAGCAAAGCCAGGGTTTTCACAATGAATATGGAACTCGATTCATTCATTCAGTGGATTTAACTTTCTTTTTTTTTTTTCTTTCTTTCTTTCTCTCTCTCTCTCTCTCTCTCATTCAAAAATGGCTATTTCTCAGTCCATCCTCCTCTCCAACCTCATTTTATCAGCCTCACTTGCCATCCATTTCTGACACACCGTAAGGTACTCACCATCCTTCTTTCAGAGCAGTTACTTTGAAAGAGTTTTATTACCCTTCAAAGGTTCTGTTACTATCACAGAGAAACAGCCTCCCAATTGGATTCTTCACCACTTTTTACGATCTGAGCTGTGTTCCCCAAATTCCAACGTTGAAGTCCTCACCCCTTCACTCAGAATGTGTCTGTATTTAGAGACAGGCCTTTAAAGAGACACTGAAGCTAAAATGAGGTCATTTATTTCAGGGGCTTCTAATCCAGTCTGCCTGGTGTCCTTATAAGAAGAGGAAATCTGGACTCAGATGGACAGAGAGGAAAGACCGTGTGAGGACACAGGGAGAAGATGGCCGCCTGCAAGCCCAGGAGGGAGGCGTCAGCAGAAACCAACCCTGCTGACACCTTGGTCTCAGACTTCCAGCCTCTGGAACTGTGAGAAAACGGCATCTCTGCTGTTTTAAGCCGCCAAGTCCGCGGCACTTGGTGAAAACAGCTCTTGCTGAGTAATACACCAAGTTTACCAAACAGGTAAGTTCTGACACAGCACGGCCCCCGGGTGCCTGAGTGCTCTCCTCCACGGGGGTCCTTCTCACTCCCCCAGTGTCAGCTGGAACGTCCCCTTTCAGAGACGCTTGTCTTGACCCCAACCTGAACACAACTCCTCCTCTCCACAGCCTCTCCCACAGAGCCTGAGTGCTCCCTCTCAGGTCCTCTCCACAACCGTCGGCTGATTCCAGTCCCCTGCATGTCCTACCAGCTCTGTGAATCTAAGAGCCGGGCCTGTTTGTTGTCACAGCTGTTAGCACGATGCCTGGCTCATAGTAGGCCCTTCGTTGACTTGCTGGGCAGATGAATGAAAAAAAGAAATATGGAGTGAGTACCTCTCACATGCCAGTCCTTAACCTGGCAAGGGGAAGAGGGAGATGAGCCAGCCAGAACTGACATCGAGCAGGTGAACATCACACAATACAATATTAACCTGGGAAGAATGCCCTGGACTTCCTCAACTATAATATCCTTGCCTACCCTTTTATGCCAGCGACGTCCTGTTCTTCATTTGTGAAGAGAACACCCTTAATTGAATAATTTCTGATGAGCTGCAATTGAATGAAATATTATGACTCTTAATAGGCTGCCTTTTCACTGAGAAACAATTCCGCTTGATTGGCGGGCTTGTCTGGGCACCCCCACACTCTCCTAGTGGCCAATTTGCAGATTCTAATTCCCAGAAGTGTCACCAACAGAGGCGGCCAAAGGCAGAGGATCTATCACACGCCGGCTGGAGCAGAGTGCAGTGCAGGGAGGGCCAGGGAGAATTTACTACCTAGAGAGGCAGATTGATTAGAAAGAACTGCCAGGCAATTTCCATTTGCATTTTTTTGCAGGGATAGGATGAGGGGGAGGGTGGTGGTTCTCAGTGAGAACAGCCCAATCATTTGCTCTGAAAACTTGTTCTGATTTGTCTCCCTGATCCCACAGGTTACTACCTTGCATAACCTGGAGGTAATCAGCACTTTGAGTTACATCGGGTTTGCCTGTTCCCTTGATAAAATGGCAAAACTCTCCTACGAAATCCTGGAGTTCATTAGGGCATCCTTCTTCTCTCCCCTTAAATCAAAGCCATTTTATCTCCTGCAGTCGAACCAGGCTCCCGAAACGGCATCTTTGCTTTCTGTTGCTTTCAATTATTCATATGCCTTTGCTGACAAACACCTAGGCGGTGCGATCCTTGGGCGTTGTGAGCTCAGACTCTGCCGACCGCTCCCCAGAGCGGACCTGGAACTACTGTCCTTCACCAGGAAATGGAAACCAGCCACCCTCGGGAGAGCCAGGGCACCGTGGAAACGCCACTGTGCTGGGGACGTGCACATGGCCACAAACTGTTGTGCAAGCAGGCCTTAATTGAAACATAAAACAGTTAGCTTTTCATACTTCTGAAAGAACGGGGAAGCACGTTTATAGGATGACTAGGAAGAAACAGTCCTACGCTGCTTCTTTTTTAATAACATGGAGCTGTGTTCACTGTTGAGCTTATTAACACGAAAGCAGAACGTAGCGGGATGCTGGGACGCCATTCAACCCATCATTTGTAAACGGTCCTTGCGTCTTATTCTAAGTCTTAAAAACCGAATGAAAACCACCCTGGGAAAAAAAGACTTCCTGAAAGTAGGGCTTGTGTGTGTTTTAATCTGTCCCAAGGGCTTTGGACACGGTGCGCTGGTTGATCTGCGGGTGAAGTAGATACCGACAAGCACAGAGCGCTTCAGCTCAGGACGAGGTGCCCCCAGGGCGCCCCAAACCTGAGGCCTGCGTCTCCGGTCAGCCTATTTCCACGGTGGCTCTTTATTTTGTTTACCTTCACACCCATGAGTAGAAGCAGGAGAAACGGGGACCCTTATGGCTCTACGAACAGAAAGGTCTATGCTCTGTCCTGGCACTCATCCGCTCCAAACACATTTGGGGCTCCTCCAGCTCCTCAGCGCGGCTCACAAAGCCCTTGGAAAAATGGCCCCGGGGAACCAACTGGCTTCAGTTCTAGCCACGCCCTCTCCTGCAACAGCCAGCCGCACCCATCTGCTTGTATTGGGCTTGCAACTCCCTGCCTTTGCACAAATAGTTCCCCCTTACTTACTTCCTCATCGAGCACACTCTTAGTCATCCTCGCAGGCTCTACTTAGATAAGCCCTCCTTTATGCAGCCCCCAACTTGGAAATGTGTCCCCTCCGCTAGTCCCTCCTGTCCTCTATTAGTTTCTCTCTACAACTGTGTGTGTGTGTACGGTGGTGGTGGTGGGGTTTCTTATCACGTCACTGGACTATTGTGAGAGCTGAGCAAGTCTCCGCTCAGACATCTGACGTGTGGTCCGTGCCTGATATCTGCTGAATGAAAGAAAACCCAAGAAGGCACACGGGTACGCCCTGTTGCCGGGCGGAGATGCTGGCACAGGGGTTGTACGGGTAGTTTCATCGTTCCTCTCATCCAATGTGTCAAATCCCATAGAGGACATGACCCCAGGATAACATGAAAAGGTCCACTTTATTACCATTGGTTTTTTAAAAAAATTATGTTTATAAAAAATAGTAATCAGCTGAAGGATATTTGTCAAAATAAGTAAATACCAAGTCTTACTACTTATCAAACAATTATTTTATCTTTCCAGCGGTTGTTCATACAGACATGTTTTTGCGTAACTGTGGTCATAAGCCACATACAGTCGGACATTTGGCTGTTCTGCAATTTTAACTCATTTACTGATTTTTCGCTTCACCTCGTTCTTCCAAGTGTTTAAGGCAGACTTTTGTGTTCTCTTTTCAACAGTTTGAGTAATGTCCCATTGCTACATATCAGCCTTCATACTCCTTCCTCAAGAATGAGGCCATATGGACAAATGTAGGTTTTGATGTCCAACTATCTGTGTTCATCTCCCAGCTCCATCACTCTCCAGATCTGTGACATTCATGAAGTTACTTACCTTCTTGAAACCTCGGTTTCTTCTTCTGTAAAGTGGATCTAATACTAATATTTAATGAATAGTATTGTTATTAAAAAATTTTCAATATAATTTAGAAACAGTCTAAGCATAATGCCCAAAACATGCTAGTAGATCATGAAGTGTTAACTATCTTATTTTTACTGTTATTGCAAGCAGAAGAAAATAGTAATTTAAAATAAAACCCCATACCTCTCATCTATAAAATAGAGTTAACCACCTGTATTTGTCACTTTTGTTTGCAGGAGAATTAAAAAGAGATGGCATAGATAAGGCGCTTATGTTTCTGAAAATAACTGAACAAATGTGTAGTCTTTAAATTAGAGGTCAGTGTGTATGTGGAATCAGAGAGAAATTTACAGTATTTTTTTTTTTTACCACTGCAAACAGCTGCCTGAATATGTGTCTGATGATGAGGGCAATGGAGTAGCTATGGCTTTCAGTCAAACTAGTGTTGGTTTGGTAGAGGAGAAATGGCTCTGACCAGTTTTCTCGCCGATGGTGCAAGTCACGGCCTGTGGTTTTCTCAGCTGCACATCAGGATGGTCGACCAGGTGATCCTGCACAGCCAGTTACAGCTCTAAGAGTGCCTTCTTTCCCCCCTAAATCTGCCATGGGCACATGGATGTATTTTCAATTAAAAGTCTTTGTTCTGTAGATGGTCTTCCTATTTTCTATACCCCAGTGAATACACATATTTCAGGGGACCTCTATTATGAAAGTATTTGATGTTCTACAGAGTTGTCATATTTAAGAAATTATGGTTATATATGGAAGAGTGATCCGCTTTGGAAAACAGTAAGTTCGCATCCCCCAACACAGTCCACTGGGCATCTTGTTAGTGATTGGACTGGATAGGCCCAAGGACCCTTTCGTAACCTCTCAGTTGATGGAAACACTCCCTCCTTACTCTGGAAAGAAGGTCCACAGGACAAATTGCATCAATTAACTTTTAATTGCCCGTAGTCATCTCCTTTTTTAGGCAAAAGGGGAGGTTGGTCTCCATTGCTTTTCTCACAAAACCAAGGCAGAGCCCTGGGGGCACAGACACTGCTGGTTTGTCTTTCTTGCAGAAAACGGACGGTATGCCACCTTCATGGATCAATCTATATGGGGGGGGGGGGCTCAGTCTGCCGCTTGCCAGGATTTACACACCAGCCACCTGCTGTTGAGACAACAGTGGGCCATTATAGTGCTAAAGTTTGGCCCTTCTCAGAGCCAAAGTAAAGAAAGGCAACTGTATTTATTTTAAATGCATAATCAACCATAACCCTGTGACTCACTTTTCTATTAATGCTGTGCGAAGAACTTGAGAGCTTGTGATATAGTCTTATAATCAGAAGACTTGGAAAGAGAGACACTAGTGCTGATGAAGGGGTGGATAATTCTAGCTGAGGAAGAGAGGTGGATTGGCATCGAGTCAGAGCGGAGCATACTGGGCTGCACCTGCTAGCAGGAAGTGAGTGCAAGGAGGCAATGCCAGGAATGAGGGGGGTGCCCCGGGCAGAGGCACGGTGTTAGGAAGAGAGGAGGGAGTGTTCAGAAATGAAGGGGTTTGGAATGACGGTATCAAGAGGTCTGGGAGAATGATGATGGACAAGAGTTGGGATTACTGAGTTACAGCCATTTATTTATTTATTTATTTATTTATTTATTTATTTATTTAATGGTCTATTCAGTGAGAGGAGGGGAAGCAGAGGCAGACTTTTGACTGTGCCCCAACTGGGATCCACCCAGCAAGCCCACTAGGGGGTGATGCTCTGCCCATCTAGGACATTGCTCCATTGCTCAGCAACCGAGCTCCTCCTAGTGCCTGAGGCCGGAGGCCATGGAGCCATTGTCAGCATCCAGGGCCAACTTGCTCCAATCAAGCCATGGCTGCAGGTGGGAGAGAGAGAGAGAGAGAGAAGAGAGAGGGGGAGGGGTGGAGAAGGAGATGGCACTTCTCCTGTGTGCCTTGACCAGGAATTGAACCCGGGAAATCCATGCAATAGGCAGATGCTCTACCACTGAGCCAACCAGCCGGGGCTGAGTTAGAGACATTTAAAAAAAAACTTAGAAGTGCAAACGTTATAGTCCAGCTAACAAGGAGCCCTAAAGTTCCAGAAGTAGCCAAGCACACCACTGTCCAGGAATAGAGGAGGTCGGATGACTCCAGCATCCCAACTCAAAGCTGGAGTCAACTAGAAAGCAGATTGAAAGCTGTGATTGATCATCTTGATGATATGAGGCCTGGTCAGCTCTATAGCTTCATTCCCCATTGTTGGTTCCCTGGAGTCCAAGCCAAAAATATACATATATAATATATACTAGATTTCTTTCATTGCACTATTTTTGGCCTCTGGACTTTCACACGTCCTTGCAATGGTTGCAATACTCTCTTCCCACTAAATCTGGCTCTCCGCGCATCCTTCCAATTTAAGCTGAGATACTACTTCCTCCCTCCCAAAGGTATTCGGTGACCCCACGACTTTGCGTCAGGACCCCCTGCACTGGGCTCCTCCAGCGATTTGGCTCTTCCTCAATGAGAATGTGTATCACACTGCATGGCACAGCTCAGTTATTTATCTGCAGTCCCTCTCTGCCTTCCCCTCATCATATCCACATATAAATGGGCTGTGAGCTCGTGAGGGCGGGGATTCTGGAAACACATAAATGTAGCATTCAAGTTGGTTTACGTTCCAAGAGTCATGGAGTTCTCCATGACTCTTAAAAAGACTTAAGTTAATTTTTAAAATATAACTCACGTATGTATTCAGGTAAAATACGTGAACAGTCCTGTTGAGACAGGCATATTAAGCTATATGGCAGTGTGGCTGCCTTTAAAAAAAAAATCGCCAGCTTTCTGATTCCAAAATGCTAACAGCTATAGGACCACGCGTTGCCCAATCCCCTTCCACACAGGTAGTTCCCTGCATTCCTGCCACCGTGTGGGGATTTATACGGGTCCTTTTCAAAGGAGGGAGATCAGGAAGAGATTTGACAGAGGTGTAAAAACAGCACTGGAACTGAGCAACAAGAAACCTCATTTTTGAGCCGCCGTTGAAATAGAGAACAGAGATGAGAACGAAGCCGCCAAGGGCACAGGTGCTGGAGGGAGGCGGCAGGCACCTCTGGGCTGGGGGCCACCTGCAAAGTCGTTAGTGAAGAGCTGCCTCAACCTGATTTGAGCTGGTGTGGGTTTAAAAGCCAATAGAGATTCATTGGAACTTTTGATATTTTGGGGGGGGGGGGGCGAAGTGGAATTTTTTTTAGTTGGAAGTCTGTCCAAATTTCAGAAGCTCAGGAGAGGAGAACACAGAAGTGTCCAAACCTGAAGGGGACAAAGGCAGGAACGGAAGCCAAGGTATGGAGCTAAGATTTGGAGCCAGGGTGCAGGTGCACGGTGTCGTCTGGGCTCAGTTCATAGAAATCCCATTATCTCTGGCCTCGTCTCTCCTTGGTAGTAGTATGGGCTAGCCAAAATTAACAGCTCCCATTATTCTGTCTTCCTGCTTTGCTTTACATCCCTACCATCTCTCTCTCTCTCTCTCTCTCTCTCTCTCTCTCTCTCTCTCTCTCTCTCACACACACACACACACACACACACACACACACACACACACACACACACACATACCTTCTCGTGTCTACACCTGCACTGCTTGGGTCACAGTGAGGTCAAGTTTGATCACCATCAAGGCTGATCATGATGAAACAGGAAGCTTTCCCAAGTCACATTTTACTGCACTCATTGGCCAGATCCCCAGGAAAAGCAATCAATAGCTGCAGCGTAATCAGAGAAACGGGGGCAGGGGCCCTGAGCAGCTAGGATACCCAAGTCCCCCTGGGTTTGACTTGGAGATGGACTGCTCTTGTCTCACACACTTTCCATGCAGACAGAGCTTCTGGATATTACCTGGCCCCCAGACCATCAGAACATAGATTCTTCATGGACAAGACACTGGGAACATCCTGAAAAGAACTCTCTTAGTCTAAAAGAAACCATCAGTATCTAAAGAGCCTGGATATAAGTTGGAAACTGCCACCTGCTTTGCTTACCTTTACTTAGAATTCAATTCTATCATATTTTGTGGAAAGCATGTGATTACAGATAAAGAACTCCTTAGAGCTCATTATGAAATGAGGTATTAGTGTCATTTTTAGAAAGTTACTGGGAGCCCACTTTCACCCTTGGGCTAGCAACAACTAAGAACCACACATTGAAACGTTTTGTGAAGACTCCATCCCAAAGTGGACGTAAGGGACTATCATATAAGTACACAAGGAACGATCACTCCCTTTTCTGTCTCACGCCAAATTGAAGTCCTACTATGTGTTTAGTAGACACTAACACATGTGCTTTTAAAACTACACAGAGGCAGATGATATCATGGCTACTTTCTTACAGCAATAACAAGGCTTAGACGCTGCTCAACACCAAATCTAATGTACTATACACAGATCCAAACCAGGCAAACCTGGACAGCCTTTTAATCCAACGCAGGTGCATCTCGCTTTCAGTTTCTGCATGCAAATTAGACTCAGAGCCTATGAAGGAGTTTCATGGGTCTCTACTTGGGCCCTGGCTTCTAATCTCCTCTAAGTCAACAGGGTGATTGTGTTGATCGTATTAGAAGCTGGGAGCCTGAGGCAGCTGGGGTCCCCATCTCAGGGAACTGGGGGGCCAACCTCCAAGCGGGCCAAGAATGAACTGAGCTGTTTACATTCCTCTGTGGCATAGGCTGACATTTAGGCTGAGGGTCTGCACTGCCCGTAAACAGCTCCGAATGTGATTTGAGTGTGTGTGTGTGTGGCTGTCACACAATTAAAAGCTAAACTGAGGAGGCTAAGGGTTTCATTAAAAGCCATCCGCTTCTATTTATTTAGTGTTTTGGGGACCTGGAGAGAGTACAAATCAGAAAGATGCCTCCAGGGGACAGCTTTTTATATACTAGCTGGTGAGACCAGCCTCACTATTAGACTGCAGATGGCCTGTTAGGCTAAAAAAAAAAAAAAAAAAAGACCCAAAGAATGTGGTCATTTGAAGAAATCAGACATGTGATTATTTTTCCCTCGCTGCAGAAGTACCCGAGAGATCCACGAGCCCGCCCTTGATTACTATTGCCTGCGGTGGCTGCACACTGCTCAACCTGGCATTGCACTCATCAACATTTCCCAGAGACGACAGGCATCGCCATGGAGGAAGAGGAACGGTGATGGGCCCCTGTGCTTTGTGGGGACGATCTGGGTCCCATGAATGCATAAATGGGGCAAGCCAGAGTCAGCTCAGTGGCCCAGACCTTTGTTCCTTCTTTCCCCAACCATCATGGTTCCAGAAACAGCGCTGCAGTGGACGCTTCGCGAACCTTGTCCCCCACATGAGGTGACCTGACAGATGTGCTTCAGGTACCCTAGACCCCTCTCCTTTGCCACCAGGCTTCTGCCAAAGGCCAGAAAGGCTCCAGAAGAGTCACCTCCACCACTGGTGTCCTGATGCTAACACCGTGTCTGCTGCTGAGTCATTGGGGAAGTCAATTAAAAAAGAACAAGACCCTTGCTCGAGGGCTAGCCCCAGAGTTAGTGTGAAAAAAAAAAAAGGTTTCTAACAAATAAATAAAAATACAAAGCCACAAGGGATTCTTCTAAATGTCATGCTGACCTTGCCTCTTGACACTCAACCTTCCCCCAGATAAGACCCTGAGCAAAATGGCCCTTCCCTGGAAAGCTGAATGTAACAGAGGTCTCTGTGGGCCTCAGTACAAACCTGAGATACATCACCCTCGTCCCCACACAGCTGCCACTGCTGCACTGGATGGCAGCCAACTCCTCTCTCTGTAACTGAAAGTTGCACTAAAAGCTCAAAGAATGACTTCAACTTCTGCATTTGCAGTAAAAATTTGGCAGATAATAGTGACCTTCATATTACCCTGTGCCCCTTGCATAACTGTCCGGAAGAAAAGTTTCACTCAGAAATCAAGTTTCTCTCTGACACAGTTGCAGAATTGGGAGGACTCCTCAAGTCGTATAGAATGAACCCTGCTTCCTTCTTCATGTTGGACGCCGGGGAGCTCAGAGCCCCCCTTTATAATCACAGAAATATTTTGATCCTTATAATTGCTATGTCTATTTTTATTTTTTTTTTCCTTTTTTTTTTTGTACTTTTCTGAAGCTGGAAATGGGGAGAGACAGTCAGACAGACTCCCGCATGCGCCCGACCGGGATCCACCCGGCACGCCCACCAGGGGCGACGCTCTGCCCACCAGGGGGCAATGCTCTGCCCCTCTGGGGCGTCGCTCTGCCACGACCAGAGCCACTCTAGTGCCTGGGGCAGAGGCCAAGGAGCCATCCCCAGCGCCCGGGCCATCTTTGCTCCAATGGAGCCTTGGCTGCGGGAGGGGAAGAGAGAGACAGAGAGGAAGGAGGGGGTGGGGGTAGAGAAGCAAATGGGCGCTTCTCCTATGTGCCCTGGCTGGGAATCGAACCCGGGTCCCCCGCACGCCAGGCCAAAGCTCTACTGCTGAGCCAACCGGCCAGGGCCTTTAATTTTTTTTTTTTTACTGCATGATTTTCCTTTGAAAATTCCTAAGTTATCAATGTCATTTTAATATAGCTTTGAAAACTATTTTAAGGGAAAAGAAGCATTAAAATCGGAGGAGCTGGAGAGTACAGTATGACATGTGGGAACGGAAGTACAAGTTTTGGAAGCACCCTACTGCGGAAATAAGGAAAATCGGATGGTTACACCCCTTCCTCCTCTGTCTGCTACACTATGTCCTCTGCCTTAAACTCCTTGTGCCCTTCAAAAAGAAATAAAAACAGTTGTGCTGTTGGACAAGTCCTGTGCCGGACCACATCATAGATCTTCTTAGATTGTGGATATTATCCATCAGCACGAGCTACATTTCTAATATTTCCAGGTTCACACGCATAAAACTTTAAAATGATAGCAGTCTGTAGATTTCTCTTATTACTTTTTATATTCAAATCCATTAATATAAAAAATTTCAAAGCCATTTTAGATTGGAAGTGATTCAGCCAGGCAGAACCTGAATATGAATTCTGATTTCAGTTGGTTTAGAAATATCGGGACGGGGCTGCATGAGGCTAACCCTATTTCAAGGACCTGGACGAACTCAAAGCCGTCAAGAGTGCCTTGCATGAAATGAAAGCGTTCACGTAGGCCGGTGTCGGACATGGACGACCACAGCATTTCTGACCTTCTCCCAAATCACCTTACAACATAAAAACAAATGAATAAACGAACTAAAACAGCGAACGAAAAGTAAGCTCTGAATTAAAATGTATAATTTTTAAAGGGAAGACCTTAGAAAGCATTTGCTACCGGCCTTAAACACGCTCCCATTAATTCTATTCATAGAAATTAATCCCGTTAACTTCTCAAAGATATTCCAAAATGATGAAGAAAAAAACAAACCGTGCACAAGCCGCCCTGGCTTCGGGGACCCCGGACACCACTGGCCCCGACAGAGCCCTGCCGGGGGGTGCTGGTACTGGGGCCCCGTGGCCCACGTCTGCTGAAGCCCTCCCGGGGGGTGCTGGTACTGGGGCCCCGTGGCCCACGTCTGCTGAAGCCCTCCCGGGGGGTGCTGGTACTGGGGCCCCGTGGCCCACGTCTGCTGAAGCCCTCCCGGGGGGTGCTGGTACTGCGGCCCCGTGGCCCCTGTCTGCTGAAGCCCTCCCGGGGGGTGCTGGTACTGGGGCCCCGTGGTCCACGTCTGCTGAAGCCCTCCCGGGGGGTGCTGGTACTGGGGCCCCGTGGCCCCGACAGAGCCCTCCCGGGGGGTGCTGGTACTGGGGCCCCGTGGCCCCTGTCTGCTGAAGCCCTCCCGGGGGGTGCTGGTACTGGGGCCCCGTGGCCCCGACAGAGCCCTCCCGGGGGGTGCTGGTACTGGGGCCCCGTGGCCCCTGTCTGCTGAAGCCCTGCCGGGGGGTGCTGGTACTGGGGCCCCGTGGCCCCTGTCTGCTGAAGCCCTCCCGGGGGGTGCTGGTACTGGGGCCCCGTGGCCCCTGTCTGCTGAAGCCCTCCCGGGGGTGCTGGTACTGGGGCCCCGTGGCCCCTGTCTGCTGAAGCCCTGCCGGGGGGTGCTGGTACTGCGGCCCCGTGGTCCACGTCTGCTGAAGCCCTCCCGGGGGGTGCTGGTACTGGGGCCCCGTGGTCCACGTCTGCTGAAGCCCTCCCGGGGGGTGCTGGTACTGTGGCCCCGTGGTCCACGTCTGCTGAAGCCCTCCCGGGGGGTGCTGGTACTGCGGCCCCGTGGTCCACGTCTGCTGAAGCCCTCCCGGGGGGTGCTGGTACTGGGGCCCCGTGGCCCACGTCTGCTGAAGCCCTCCCGGGGGGTGCTGGTACTGGGGCCCCGTGGCCCACGTCTGCTGAAGCCCTCCCGGGGGGTGCTGGTACTGGGGCCCCGTGGCCCACGTCTGCTGAAGCCCTGCCGGGGGGTGCTGGTACTGGGGCCCCGTGGTCCCTGTCTGCTGAAGCCCTCCCGGGGGGTGCTGGTACTGGGGCCCCGTGGTCCCTGTCTGCTGAAGCCCTCCCGGGGGGTGCTGGTACTGGGGCCCCGTGGCCCACGTCTGCTGAAGCCCTCCCGGGGGGTGCTGGTACTGGGGCCCTGCGGTCCACGTCTGCTGAAGCCCTCCCGGGGGGTGCTGGTACTGGGGCCCCGTGGTCCACGTCTGCTGAAGCCCTCCCGGGGGGTGCTGGTACTGGGGCCCTGTGGCCCACGTCTGCTGAAGTCCTGCTGGGGGGTGCTGGTACTGGGGCCCCGTGGCCCCGACAGAGCCCTGCCGGGGGGTGCTGGTACTGGGGCCCCGTGGCCCCGACAGAGCCCTGCCGGGGGGTGCTGGTACTGGGGCCCCGTGGCCCCGACAGAGCCCTGCCGGGGGGTGCTGGTACTGGGGCCCCGTGGCCCCGACAGAGCCCTGCCGGGGGGTGCTGGTACTGGGGCCCCGTGGCCCTGACAGAGCCCTCCAGGGAGGTGCTGGTACTGGGGCCCCGTGGCCCACGTCTGCTGAAGTCACTCGTTCTGAATCTGCTCCCTGCCTCACGGAAACTGGGGGAAGCCAGGGCTTCAGATTTAAACAAACCACACTTTTTTGGGAAGAATAACATATATACAGAAAAGGGCATGAATCATAAATTTCAGAGCCCAAGATGTTTCACAAAATGAAAACACCTGTGTAACCACCCCTTGGATCAAGAAATAGAACATTCCAGCACCCTTTCAGACCTCCGCCCAGTTCTCTCCCTCAACAGGTGACCACTATTCTCATGGTTACCCCCGTCAACTAGTTCCGCTTCTCTGTGAACTTCATAGAGATGAAATCACGTAGCACATTAATCATCCTACTGCTGATGGACATTTGGATATTTCCAATTCGAGCCCGTTATGAATCGAGTTGATATAAACATTCTTTCACGAGTCCCAGCTGTGAGGTTTTGCTTTGGGTAAAGGCATTATTTTTAAACAAGCACTCACCTTAGTGAAGCGGCTGGCAAGCTCCATCGAGCCCTGCCCCCACTGTCCTGTCGGACAGGAGCCCGTGTCATCGTTCTGACTGGAGTAATCAGAGCTTTCCAGAGCCACGCGTCGCAAATGGAGGGAGGACGTCTCACCAGGCCTGTCCTCTGAAAGAGTTTCCAGGGAAAGCCCCCTCCCCGCTGCTCTGAGACACACACACGCAGTGGATCAGGAACTCCGGGGACTCATGCCACCTGCACCCTCCCAGGAGCCGCGCTAAAGTGACGCGGGGCCGGCGGCCGCTCACATTCCAACGGCGGCCCCGATCCTTGGCTCCCTGAGACGGGCGCCCAGGGAGGGTGGGCCGTCATGGCTAGTGTTTAAGCCGGGGGGGCGGTTTCACATCCGACAGAGTCCCCTCGGCGTGCTGACCGGAGGAGGGTGGCTGTGTGTTTTGTCTCAGGTGGGGTGCAGGGGGAATGAATACCAGAGCAGGAGTGGAGATGGGAGTAGGGGCAGGTCCTGCCTGCCGCCCACTGCAGGGGACAGAGGACGCATCCCCAGGTCGGATGACCGCTCAGTGGCCCAGCCAAGTCTCATGTCTCTGGGTTCGCTCTTCTGGCTGCTGTGAGGAGCCCGGGACTTCTGGTCTAGTTCATGCAGAGGCTCGTGGAAGACCAGAAGGGGTCGAGAGACGTGTGTTCAAATGACAGCTCTGCCTGTGAGTGTTACATAGGCAAGCCACTCAATTACCTGACTGTCGGTATCTGTATCTGCCAAGAGAAAGGAATATAGTTCCTACATGGTAAGGCTGTGGGGATAATTGAGTGACTTATGAGATTTAAATAAGATTACGTGTCATGCACTTATCTTAGTGCTAATAGTCACAATAAATATCACTCTCACTATTAAGCGGACTATTACCATTAGCGCGTACAGAGGCTCAGCGTCTCTGGCACGTTATGAATTGTCCTGGGCCAGAAGATGAACCCCGTCTCTTCTCAGTAACAAAGGGATCTCAGGCTGGCTGCGTGGCCTTTCTTCCAGATTCCTCTTCTCTCAGATGAAAACAAGAACTCTGGCTTTGCCCTTGGAATTATAACCAGCCTCAGAAAAGGACAGTTATCGAAAAGCAAGTTTTGTAAAGCTCTGTAGCTCCTGCGTCTCCCAAGTTCTTTAAGAACAGATGCTCATTAGGTAAATATCGCTAGCCAACCCTCAGCCATAACAAACGGTCCAGACGCAGCCTTCTCTGAGACTGATATCGGACAAGTCTGTTTTGTTGGGACAGCAGGAGAAGAAACACTGAGTCAATGGTGCACATTAAGCCAACAAAATAGTCCCTGCAGGACTATTCTCGTTGTCAGAAACAATGGAGAGGGAGAAAAATATTAACATCACCCTCCCCCCCACACACATATCCACACACAGAGCCAGCTCCTGAAGAGTGAACAGAGGTGACTTAGTATTTACGGCTGTGTCATCACTCCTGCAGGCAGAGGGTGGGCCTGGCCCTCTGTCTCCTCCAGAGCACACCATGGCCAGGGTTCCCAGCTCCTGGACCTTCGTTAATGGTGAGGACTGACTGGGGCAGCTGAGCCACCATTTGAGTATTCCATTTTTTAAGCAGGTGTCTCGCACAATCACATCAGGCGCCATTTTCTCCCACAGGGGCCCCTTCCGTTCGGTTTTTTAATGAAATAAGGGGGCAGAGAAATTACTTCTGCGAGCGCGCCTCTCTCTTTCTCCAGCGTGGTGAGACGAGAGGCTTAGGGTCTGAAGGTGTAATTTACTGACTTCATTGAAATCACACTGGAGGTGATGCTACTTATGCAGCTGCTCTTGTCCCGTGCCCACTCACCGCCTCCTGGCCAGGCCACAGAAGGGGAGCTCCCAGGTCATCAGGCCCCAGGCTCCGTACTAGGAGCAGTGTGTCTCTTCTAACCTTCTTGGGCTAAGCAAGCGTGAATAGAGTGAAGGTCGAAATGGTCAGTCAGATTGTATTGGAAAAATCAATGAACCTAAACTCAGAACAGTGGAGTTCAAATACTGCATACAACTATAAGGGCTGAGGATTAATCCCTTCAATCCTCTGAGTTTGTTCATTCTCCTTCATTCACTTAGTCAAGCGATATTTATTACACCAGACACCCTTCCAGACACCGGGGACGTGGTAGTGAAGAAGGATCGCGTGGTCCCCGCTCTCAGGATCCTTCATTCAAGTGGGGTAAGACCAACCACACACCAGTCAACAAATACACAGTCACGGCGGAAGCGTGCAGGTTTCCAAAGAGATAACCCAGACAGTGACAATGACATGGAGCGTGACCTGAGGTGAAGTGGCCAAAGTAGCGCTCTCAGCAGAGGAAGCCCGGGGCTGAGATCTGAAGGCGGCGAACGAAGAGATGCTAAAACAAGACTTCCGGGAGGAGGGACCGCGGATGCAGAGGCCTGGGGGGGAGGACGCCACCGGAACCGGAAGAGGCCGGGATGTTAAGCTCTGGGGACCGGAACCGGAAGAGGCCGGGATGTTAAGCTCTGGGGAGAAGAGCGCGGATGTGTTTTAGACCGGTAGGCGGGCGCCGGAGCATCTCGGTGTTCCTGGGTAGACCACACTAAGGAGACCGAAGTTTCCAGACCAGTGGTTCTCAAACTGGGCTGCCATCTGGAGGAACTTAAAAAAACACCACGCCCTTCTCCCAGACAGTCTGATTTAATTGGGGTAGGGATAAGGTGCCAGGAATTCCAGTTCCCCAGGTGTTCTCATGTGCGCCAGTGGGAATTAACTGAAGGGTTTGAAGCAAGAGCGTGATCGTGACCACAATTACATTAGACACTTGATTGTTTCCTTTAGTAAAATGAGGAAGACGAGGCCAACTTTGCACCTTTGTTAGGACGGCAGGAGGAAATGACACGTGGAATGAAATGTTACATAATCAATGCTCATCTAAAGAGTGGTGCTTCTATAAACTGTTTATAGCACTTTACTGTTATTAAACACTTATAGTTTCATCTGTCTGCAGACTTTATTTATTTATTTTTTAATCGGAAGCAACATATACCTGTAATGGATCAGAAGTCAGCTTGGGCACTCAAGTTATTTTTCCTTGCTGACGTCAAGTGGATTAGTCTGAATATATCTCCCTGCATCCGTTATGGTCGGTCATACAAGGCATCCATATTGCATATTTGTCCATTGGTTTGTCATGAAGCAGAATGGAGGCAGAAAAGCTGTCTTTTTAATCTCTGGGTGGGTTGGGGGGTCTCACAGGGACATTATGTGGACATGGTGGGAGACACACCATACTCGGAGAAAGTGGGCTACCCTCCAAGGCCAGCCAACTGGATTTACATGCAGGAAATTGCACTCCTTTTTATCCTCAGGGTCCTTGAGTGCATAGTGGGGATAGGAAAGATGTATTCAGTGTTTCCAGGAAGAATTGCTGAGGTCATCGACCTGTGATGGCTCTGTGCCCTTTAAATCAGTGGTTTTCAGGCTGAGCCCAACAAAGGGATTACGTGGAGGGCTTGTTAAAACAGATTCCTGGGCCCCACTCCCAGAGTTTCTCGTTAGGTGCTTGGAGTGGAGCCTGAGAGCTCAGATTTTTAATAAGTTCTCAGGTGATGCCGCTGGTGCTGAGACCACGTGGAGACACCTTGAGAATCGTAGCTTAAAAACACGTAGATCAGGGATCCCCAAACTACGGCCCGCGGGCCACATGCGGCCCCCTGAGGCCATTTATCCGGCCCCGCCGCACACCCAGAAGGGGCACCTCTTTCATTGGTGGTCAGTGAGAGGAACATAGTTCCCATTGAAATACTGGTCAGTTTGTTGATTTAAATTTACTTGTTCTCTATTTTAAATATTGTATTCATTCCCATTTTGTTTTTTTTTACTTTAAAATAAGATATGTGTAGTGTGCATAGGGATTTGTTCACAGTTTTTTTATAGTCCGGCCCTTCAACGGTCTGAGGGACAGTGAACTGGCCCCCTGTGTAAAAAGTTTGGGGACCCCTGACGTAGATAGTTATGAAGAATACTCGTTAAATCAAAGGAAGCCACAGGTCATGAGAGAGCTGATGGCTTTTTAATGTTTTCTCTCTCTCCCTCTCTGTTCTCAGGTGTTCGATTACTATGGACTTTTTTTTCAGATGAAGTTGTCAAGACAAGCTCGGGCTCAGTGACCATGGTTCCCAGGTAACCTCGATTTTGCACACTAACCGGGCAGAGGAGCATATAGTGGGACTACACCAGCCAGCCTCTGCCCGCAGCTGGCCCTGTCCTGGCCTCAGGACATCACACAAAAAACCTTCTGGAGTTATTTCCACTCAATGTCTCTTTCCCAGGAGCCAACAGAATAAAGAGCAAGATCCTGCCTGCCCTCAAACTGGCCGACATCTTGGCTGATACTAGACAGGCTACGTATGCTCAGAGGGCACGCCTTTCTGAGCCTCGTTCTGTTACCTGGAACGTGGGAACAGTGGAAGTTGGGGACCTTGTGACGTGAACGGGAGGAATAAGAGCACAAGTGTAGTTCCAAAATAAAGAGAATGTTCAACAATTCTTATTCCTCCTCCTCTCTCTGTTCTCTCTCCCTTCCTCCTTTTCTATCTCTCACTCTCAGTAATGGCATCTATGAGATGAAAACTGAACTCTCTCCTGAAACAAGCATAAGCATAGAAGTGAGGGTGTTTTCCTCTTCTCTGGCATTCATCCATAAACTTTAGGTTAGAAAGTGCGGCTTCCCTCAGGGTACTCCTCCTCCTAGTTCCTCCTCCTCCTCCTCCCCCTTGTCCTCCTCCTTCTCTTCTCTCTTTCTTTTTTTTTTAGCAAGAGAGGGTGTGGGACAGACAGACAGAAAAGGAGAGGGATGAGATGCATCAACGAAGCACCTTAGTTCATTGATTGCTTTCTCATATGTGCCTTGACCAGGGGACTTCAGCCAAGCCAGTGACCCCTTGGTCAAGCCAGCGACCTTGGACTCAAGCAAGCAACCTTTGGGCTCATGGGGTCATATCTGTGATCCCACGCTCAAGCCAAGGACCCTGCACTCAAGCTGGTGAGCCTACACTCAAGCCAGCAACCTCAGGGTTTTGAACCTTGATCCTCAGCATCCCAGGCTGATGCTCTATCTACTGCGCCACCCCCTAGTCAGGCTGCCCTTCTTACTGTCTGGCCTCTACCTCTCTCCTTTCCCCCAGTACTGGTCTTCACTGAGTTCTCCTCAAGTGTGATACTTGGCTCCGCCCAGCCCCGCCCAGCCTACCACTAGGTCTTTGTTTATGCTGCTCCTCTGACTCAAATGCACTTGCTTTCTCTCTCCTTCCAATAAATGAATCCCACATGTCCTCCATATTTCACGCTGGTGTGGGATGTCAAGTCACAGACATGTGTAAAAGGTGCTGGGGGAGCCTGGGGGGGGGGGCTGGAGAAATGGATTTCCCAGAGGAAGGGACATTTATGAGCATTCGTTAAACAGGGTTTAGCTAGGTGGGCCTCAAGTGGGGGAGAATCTTGCATTTAAATCAAGTATCACTAGTAAAAGAACAAAGCTGACCAAGTGCCCGCATGGATGAGGGTGTCTTTACAGGAAACGAGCGTGCCTGAGACAGGAGGGTGGGAGATGAATCAGACACCCACCTGCAATGGGGCGAGAGGGTCACAAGCCCTAACTCACCCCACCCCACAGGTCCAGGGTTCAACACTCAAGTGCCTTCATGGGGAGGGCAGAAAAGGTCAGGAAACAAGACAGGATGAAAATAGAACAGGAGGGAGTGGTAAGAACCTCCTTCAGGAATCAGGCCAGTAAAAGCAGTTTAAAACTACTTGGTTTGAAAATTAAGTGTGACAGACAATGTTTGAGATCTAAATCTGGCCCATGGGGATGCCTTAGGTCAGGTCCCTAGAAGCAGATTCTGAAAGGAGCATGCGTATAGGCAAGTGGCTTATTAGGAAGGTGCGGGCAGGGGAACCAGTGTGGGGACCGGAGGAAGCAGGACCGGAGGAAGCAAGACCGGCGGGAGGAGTCCAGCAGGGGTGTAACTGCAGGGAAAGGCGCATGGCATGGCGGGAGCTTCACGCTGCTCCTGCAGGGGAGCTTTGGACCGGAAATGATACCTCAGAGCTGTCCTGACCCAGGGTCATGGGGCTGGCTTTCAAGATTTCATCCTCCCACAGCACAGTCATTGGTTTGGGGCTGTCCCACATGGTGCACACCGGTAGGCTCCCTGTCCTAGCAATAGGCGGAGACATTTGAGTTGTCAGCTGTTGGGGCAAAAGCACGTGGTAGCCCAGAGAAGGTCAAGTAGCAGTTGCCAAAAGGCATGTGAATACGTGAGGGGGGTCCCTTCAGAATCGCCTGGGCACTTGGCTGGCAACATCTCCTTCAGCTAACGGGGACTGGGACTGCTGAAGGTCTTTCATCCAGGCATGTCACGACAAGCTCAACTCCACCGCAGAGCTTTGATTCTGGAAAGGTAGGGAATGGCCCGAAGCGGACAAGGTCGGCGGCAGAGAGACCCAGAGGAAGGCCGCTTAGCATGACCCGGATGGAAATGACCAGGGAGAGAACTGAGCAGGACAGAATCAGCAGGACTTAGTCAGCAAAACCTGAGGGAGGTTCACAGAAAGATATATCGGAGTCCCTCCTCTCTACTACAGCAGTGTTTTTATGAGAAGTAGATAGAGAAGTCACAAAAAGTGAATCAATACAGAAAAGACAAACAAGAAAAATGCCAAGTTAGAGAGTCTCATTGAAGTTTTCACTCGGTTTGTGGGGAGGAGGGAAAGACGCCACTTTGATGGATGAAACATTTCTGAACTGCTGACTCCACCAAGGGCCCCTGCCTGATCCGCAGCCCGGAGTGTGAGCTGATTAGTACAGGATCAATTCAATCAAGGAATGATTAGCTCAGAGATCAATATAATCAAATAATTGATCAGCTCAGAGACTGATCTAATCAAGAACCAACTAGATCAGAGACCTATCTAATCCAGAGTTCACAGCTGATTAGATCAGAGACAGAGTAGATCAAGGCCAGATTAAATCCTGTGATGATCAGATCAAGGACCAACTAGAATCTAGATCAAATGACTGATTAGATCAAAGGGTTAGATCAGGACTGATTAGATCAAGGTCAAGTTAGATCTGGGGTCGGGAACCTATGGCTCGCGAGCCAGATGTGGCTCTTTTGATGGCTGCATCTGGCTCCTAGACAAATCTTTAATAAAAAAAATGATAACGTTAAAAATATAAAACATTCTCATGTATTACAATCCATTCATTTCCTACCGCTCATGTTCATGGTTGTGGGTGGCTGGAGCCAATCACAGCTGTCCTCCTGGACGACACCAAGTTTTTATTGGATAATGCATAATGTACATGGGTCGTTGTATGGCTCTCACGGGATTACATTTTAAAATATGTGGCGTTCATGGCTCTCTCAGCCAAAAAAGGTTCCGACCCCTGGCTTAGATCGAGGTCAGATTAAATCAAGCACTGATCAGAGTCAGCCGCGAATCTCATCAGTTTCGAATCTAATCAGCCATTGATCTAACATCGGCCTCTGATCTAATCAGCCTTCTATTTAAATCAGTCCTTGATTAAAATTAGTCTCTGAACTCATCAGCCCTTAACCATGACAGTGACATCACTGTGGCCCTCACCGTGCGGACAATGCAGACGTTTTCCTCTAGGTTTCTGTGCCCTAGGAAACAGGAAATATGTCAGCCCAGGCACTGTTCCATCGCAGAAGCCGCTGTGCTCCTGAAGGGAACAGAGTCTGGGCGTCTCACGGCCCAGATGGGGACGCCAGGGCTGCACTGGAGCTGTTCTGTTTTTGGCCACGCTGTCACTCTTTAGCAACATACTTTCTTATCGGAACTCACATCGCTCTCTCGGGTCTAGGGCTCTTTTCTTACATTTAAACTAATATTTATTAAGCATGCCTCAACCCTAAGCGCTCCCTGAGACCACTTCATGAAACTATATTTTCTTTCTTCTTTTTTAAAGAAAAAATTTTATTGAATTTATTGGGGTTGAAATTATATGAGTTTCGGGTGTACAGCTCTATAACACATCATCTGTACACTGGGCTGTGTGTTTCCCACCCCAAGTCTCCTTCCATCACCATTGATCTCCCTTCTCCCCTTCTCCCCTCCCCCACTCCTTCCTGCAATCCCCACACTGTTGTCTGTGCCTATAAATTGTTTTTCTTTGCTAATCCCTTCATCCTAGACCCCCATCCCTTCTTACAGCTGTCAGTCTCTTCTCCATATCTATGAATCTGTTTCTATTTTGTCTGATAGTTTATTTTGTTCATTAGATTCCACATATAAGTGAGACCATATGGTATTTGTCGTTCTCTGACTTGTCTGTTTCACTTAGCATAATACTCCCCATTTCTATCTATGCCGTCACAAAAGATAAGATCTTCTTTTTTATTCCATTGTATAAATGTGCCACAGCTTTATTCCCTTTCTTCTAAATGACAAGCATCAGCTCACACAGCTCTGCGTTTAAAGAGTTAGATAAATTGGGTTCTAACCCCAACTCATGGCTCTAGGACAGTCAAACAGCTTCTTTACAGTTTTCATAAATTCCCTGAGAGCTGCGTTCTCATCACTGACTTTGGCTCAGACCACTCGTACTGTACCTATTCTAAGCATAGGTTGCTTGTTACACATTGTCATCACTTACCTTGATTTTCACAAAACAACATCTAAATTAAAGAAAAGAAAACCCCCCACATATTTCTGTAGAAGAGTTTGGTAAGAAGAATATATATAAAACCAACCAAGGCCAATAGGTTGCGAATGAATAGTAGAGACTCTTGGACACCTAGTAAAAGAGGTATTTCACTGGCTACAATATCCTAGTAGTTGCCAGTTTTTCCTCTATAGCATCGAGTTCTCGTGCTATGGTAGTCATTTGCGCAGTCGGACGTATATTTCTGACCCGCTGTACTCTGAGCACAAGGAAGGCCTAGGCTTCCCACCTCCCCTGGTGTTGGGGGTTGCCAACACAACCATTTCTCCTGATGAGTTTTAAAAGCAACTGGCCTGTGAAACTTCCAGACTCAAGTCTCTCTCACTTCTCTTTCTGGATAGTGGCTGTTCCTTCAGCCTGACTATGAGCAGGGTCCTCCTGTTAATTCCCAATGGCCATACAGAATGAATGAGAAAGAAACTCTTATTTCAAGCCCCTGAGAATTTGAGGCTAATCATTACACAACATAGCCTAGCCAGTCCTGACAGACTGCGTCCTCCTGCCCCAGCAGGCTGCCCCTTCCCTACTTTCGGCATCATTGGAATCATACAGTATCCATTGGGTTTTGTTTATTTTGGTTAGCATAATATTTTAAAGATTCATCCATCATGTAGCGAGTATATCAATAGCTTGTTCTTTGTCATTCCAATTCTCTCACTGTTGAATACAGCACAAGTTGTTTCTTTTCTTCTTCTTATTACTAATGATTTTAGAGAGAAGGGAGAGAGAGAAGCACCAGTTTTATTATTCCACTTATTTAAGCTTTCATTGGTTGACTCCTGTATGTGCCCTGACCGGGAATCGAACCTGCAACCTTGGTGCATTGGAACAACACTCCAACCACGTGAGCTACCTGGCCAGGGCAGCACAATTTGTTTCTATATGTGGAGGTGTAAAGCATTCAATATTTGCCATTAAGTATTATGTTAACTGTAGTCTGTTTAATGTCTTTATCAGATTAGAAAATTTACCTCTATTCCTAATTTTCTGAGAGTATTTTTCTCTTATCATGAATGGGGATTGACATTAACAAAATGTTTTCCCACACTTATTAAAATGTTCATATTTTTTCTCCTCTTTTATTTTATTAAAATGATGAATTTAATTGGCTAAATACATGGTAACTGACCTATCCATCACAACTGATTCTTTCCTTGTAGATTATAGAATATTTTTGTATACAGAAAAGTTATAAAAAACAACAGATAGTCCTGTGCCTGCTGACCACTTTTTAAACTTAATATTCTGCAATGCTTCTTATCTTTTTAGATATAATATTACAGTTACAGCTAAAAACCCAGTCACTCTCATTTCTTCCTCCTTGACCAGTTCTAAAATGGATGAGAAATCTCCCCATAATTTTTTTTTGTTGTTCCTACAACTATATCTATAATTGTGTCTTGTGTTTTTAACATATAGATTAGTGACATTTGTCTTTGATGGTTTGTACCTCTGGAAATTGATTTTGTGTGTCCAGTGTGAGGCAAGTACCTAAACGTATTAGAATTTGTATATCAATGACAATCTGTACCCCCACCCTCAACTCGATACCACTTACCAAGCTGCCAGTCCAATGCTCACTCATTGTGAAGCCAAATGTGAACTGAGCCCATTTTTGTGTGGCCGTGTTTTGGACTCTCTAATGCAGCAATATAATATCGCCACATAGAGGACTGACCTACTTGTCCTTTGCGGCACCATTGCCCCTCTGAAGTAATTATTACAGAGTGATATGAACTTTGTTGTTTCTCTGTCCTTCACTCATCTATATTAATTCTACACTAAGCTTGTCCATTCTCAAAAGAAACCCTTTAAAATTTTGATAATATTTGATGGCAAAAAGGATATGTTTTAGTATAAGACCTATATCAGATTAAGTTAAGGAAACAGGTATATTGAAAACAGCAAATCCGGCCCTGGCCGGTTGGCTCAGTGGTAGAGCGTCGGCCAGGCGTGCAGGAGTCCCGGGTTCGATTCCGGCCAGGGCACACAGGAGAAGCGCCCATCTGCTTCTCCACCCCTCCCCCTCTCCTTCCTCCCTGTCTCTCTCTTCCCCTCCTGCAGTCAGGGCTCCATTGGAGCAAAGTTGGCCCGGGCGCTGGGGGTGGCTCTGTGGCCTCTGCCTCAGGTGCTAGAATGGCTCTGGATGCAACAGAGCGAGGTCCCAGAGGGGCAGAGCATCGCCCCCTGGTGGGCGTGCCGGGTGAATCCTGGTCAGGCGCATGCGGGAGTCTGTCTGTCTCCGTTTCCAGCTTCGGAAAAATGAAAAAACAAAAAAATAAAAAAACAAAACAAAAAACCCAGCAAATCCTCTCTTCTGTTACCATGGTATAACCTTTAATTAGATCTTATTTTATGACCTTCTGTAAGTTTTATAAATTTTTCATAGTACTATATATTTCTGTTGTTATTATGAATCTTTAAAAATTCCATTTTCTAATTTGTTTCTATTAATTATAGAACACCATTTTTAAAAAGTGTTTTGTATATTTTGATGTTGATTTATTACCTAACAATACTGGTAAACACTCTCATTAGTCCTAATAAATTATCTGTAGATTCATGATCTCATATTTTCTTTTTTATTGAATTTATTGGGGTGACATTGGTTAATAAAATTACGTAGGTTTCAGGTGTACAAGTCTGTAATACATCATCTGTATGTTGTACCATGCGCTCACCACCCCAAGTCAAGTCTAGTCTTCTTACATCCCTGTCCATCCCCCTCTACCCTCTTCTGCCTCCCCCACCCCCTTCCCTCTGGTCATCACCACACTGTTGTCTGTGTCTGTGGGTTTACTTCTCAACACACACAGAATCATTTAAGAACACTTTTTTCTCTTACAGTTGTTTCCCTCCCTCCCTCCCTCCCTCCCTCCCTCCCTCTCTCCCTCCCTCCTTCCCTTTCTCCCTCTCTTTCTTCTTTCCTTCACTGCCTAAGATCTGCAGAACAGAGTTATATAGAAAATGTAATAATAGGAAGTCCAACCTTGATCCTGAGTTTAATGAAAAAGTTGACCCTGGCCGGTTGGTTCAGTGGTAGAGCATCGACCAGGCATGTGGAAGTCCCAGGTTCAATTCCCAGTCACAGCACACAGGATAAGAGACCATATGTTCCTCCACCCCTCTCCCCCTTCTGTCTCTCTCTCTTCCCTTCCTGCAGCCATGGTTCGAATGGTTTGATCAAGTTGGCTCTGGGTGCTAAGGATGGCTCCATGACCTACCTCAGGTGCTAAAAGAGCTCAGTTGCCAAGCAACAGAGCAGTGGCCCCAGATGGGCAGAGCATCCCCTCATAGGAGGCTTGCTGGGTGGATCCCAGTCAGTCGGGGCACATGTGGGAGTCTGTCTCTCTGCCTCCCTGCCTCCCTGACTCTCACCCTCCCACTTAATAAAAAAAATTTTTTTTACAAATCTTCACCATTTACCTTCTGCCAGGTTAAGGGAGTTCCCTTTTATTAGATTCCTAAAAGGTTATTATTTTTTTTTATCATGAACAGGTGCTAAATTTTATTTAATTCTGTATCTCTTGAAATAATTACATATTTTTTCTCCTTGAATCATTTCATATAGGAAATTACATTAGATTTTCTCTTATTTAACCATCATTTAATTCTTCAATAAGTCCAATTTGATCATAACAACCTTGGATTCCTTTTGCTAACATGTTAGGTAGGATTTTTACATCTCTGTAATTGAGTAAGATTAGTCTATAATTTCCCATTTAATCGAATTGTGGGAGACAGAAATGTTTTCATCTTCAACGTTATTAAAAGAAGAAATAAAAGGCATGCATATAACTAGGTGTCCCATGACTAAATTGTTAATGTAATTCTAAACTTTTGATAGCAACAAATGGAGCCAGATTTGGATTTAATTTGTAATACTCCTCCATTCCTCTTGAGAAGCAGGTCTGACAAGGAGAATTCTCTTCCTTGGGGCTTCAGGAACATGTGGAGACTGATTTGGAAGCACTGTCATCCAATAGCTGAGGGCTACTGGGCCCCTGCCGCGTGGCGGCCGGCCAGGGACTGACCGTAATAACGGGGAGGGGTGTGTGCCTGTAGACACATGGGGCCTGCAGGGGCCAGAGTCACAGTCTGGACTGGAGTTTCACATGCCTTTATTCTATTGTCTGCTTTAAGTCCTGCGGTCCTGGGCTCATTTTCAAACAGTCTGCTGTCAGCTGTGCTTCCAGGGATTAAGAGAGAGTCTAATGTCCACTCTTGGGCTCAGGGGAATGGGGAGAGCAGCGGGCACCAGGTGACATGTGAGGACAGGAACAGCTGTCCCGACAGTGGTAAGGTGAGTGTCAAGACCAGAGATTGAAATGTGTCAGCTGACTGAACGGAAAATGCTGGTCTGTGCCTTAGGCCTCTGAGAAAATCTAACTCAAAGAGTCTTAAACACATAGTTGAAAACTCCATGGACAACACAGAGAGCCAACTACCTAATTTGCAAGAGCCATTGAAAAATAAAAAGGTGAGCCCTGGCCGGTTGGCTCAGCGGTAGAGCGTCGGCCTAGCGTGCGGAGGGCCCGGGTTCGATTCCCGGCCAGGGCACACAGGAGAAGCGCCCATTTGCTTCTCCACCCCTCCGCCGCGCTTTCCTCTCTGTCTCTCTCTTCCCGTCCCGCAGCCGAGGCTCCATTGGAGCAAAGATGGCCCGGGCGCTGGGGATGGCTCTGTGGCCTCTGCCTCAGGCGCTAGAGTGGCTCTGGTCGCAACATGGTGATGCCCAGGATGGGCAGAGCATCGCCCCCTGGTGGGCAGAGCCTCGCCCCATGGAGGGTGTGCCGGGTGGATCCCGGTCGGGCACATGCGGGAGTCTGTCTGACTGTCTCTCCCTGTTTCCAGCTTCAGAAAAATGAAAAAAAAAAAAAAAAAAAAGAAAAATAAAAAGGTGGGGCCCCGCTGGAGGAAGATGAATCAATCCCCCTCTCCCAGGGCCCACTGCTCCAATCTGTGGTGAAATGGGGACCCCCACCCTCCACCACCAGGGGATTGCAACCTCTACGCAGGACACTCTTGGGTCCCTGTCTCCAAGGATTGCTTTGAGGATTAAACAAAATCTTACCCATGAAATTCTCAGCACACTGTTACATGAGCCCCGAATTCATATATGTCATTGTATCTACACTCTCCCGCTCTATTTCTACAATTGGTTTGAGCATTACTTTTCTGGGTAGACGTTGTCTTTCACTCCCAGTTTGACTGATGGAAGCATCTCCCCTGATGGCTAAGGGAGGTCTCCACGGGAAGCCAGGGGGAGACCTTCTTAAGTGGGACTCCATGGAGTCAACGAGACCATCCTTATTATTGACGGGGAAGGAGTCCAAACGGTTCCAGGGACAATTCTGTTTCGTGTGGGAGAAAAGAACTTGGACAACCCCACTCATCTGTTTTTAATGCCACTTTCCTCTCCTCACAACTCCTCAAAACTTACTTAACTGGCTTTGGGATCAGAGAAATAGATATGAGGACCCTTATGTGTTGGGAGACTACCATGTGCTTCTCTTCTCTGTTTATGAAATTTTTATTCATAATACACTCACCTCTCCCCAGCCCTATGAGTTGTGTACAACCCTGTGGGTCTTGGATAATTACCTTCCTTTTCTAGATAAGAAATTGCTGCTCATGTACTAAAGCATTGTATACTTGAAAACTATACAGTTTTATTAACCACTGTCACCCCAGTAAAAGTCAATAAAAGGGAAAACAAAATTTTTAAAATTTCTGCTTAAAGGAATTCTTTTTTTTGATTAATTAATCTTAGAGAGAGAGAGAGATAGATATTGACTTGTTGTTCCACTTATTTATACATTCATTGGTTGATTCTTGTATGCGCCCTGACCCAGGATCGAACCTATAACCTTGGCTTATCAAGATGATGCTCAACCAACTGCACTACCTGGATAGGGACCTGCTTGGAGGGATTCTCATCCGAGGTAAGAAAGATCTTAGGAATCTGAGTCTAGGGAGAGCTGAGAGCTGGATCTCTGGTACTTCAATTGTACTGGGAGGTTATTATTACTATTCTTATCATTATTATAATATTTTGTCACTGTCGTTGCTGGAGGTAGTGATGATTCACACGAGTACAATGTACCAGTACCATTTTTTCACCATGATGTTGACAGACATTTCTTCAAGAAATTAAATGTTGCCATACCAACTGGCTCAACTGACAGGAAAAACATGCTGTTACATCAAAGTAAATAGAAATACAAATCCATGAAGAAAACAGGGGTGGGAGATGCCGTTTTCACTTTAGCAAATTATTATATAAAACATGTATAATAATGTCTCTTCTTAGAAAAGTATTTTTTTTAAAAAAGAGCATATTAGTGTAGCATTAATTCTTCTCCAAGGTAGAAAAGTGATCCTCATTAAGTAGTTTTTGAGAACCATGCTTACGGTGTTGCCCTGCTGGCTCTTCCCTGTGTCGCCACTGTGCTCTGAGACCAGACCAGCCCGCCCGTCTCCGGGTCAGCAGCGGGTACAAAGGGACCGTGGCTCTCAAGGGTACATCCAGGTGCATATCCAGGACACATGCCTTTTATCTATCCCTTGACTCCACGTCTCCTAGTCCTGACTCATCTCTATTGGCTGGAGACCCCTAACTCCTTATTTCCCTTCTTTTCTGCATTACTCACTGGCCCTCCTCGGAACCAAAGCCTATATTTGGTTTCTCTGATTTTACATTCCAAATCAATAACTTTTGACCGTGAAAGAACCTATTTATTGGCCTTTATGGCCATTTTTGGTTTTAAAAATTACCCAGTTCTGGGTCCTTGACACCACCCTTCTAATAATCACGTGCAGCTCTATGGCTGATGCCTAGGTCAGGCTTCGCCTTGACTCTCCAATCTCCCCTTGGTCTCCAAGCTCCTAAAGGAGAATCTGATAATCTGACAGCTGTCTCAGTTTAGAAAATGTTTATCAACATCCTTGGGGTTAGTGCAGATATTTCTGACAGTGTTTTCATACCAGTTTAACCAAAATCGCAGCAGGTGTTTGGTTGTGGTGAAGCCCTGTGAACACTGCGTGTGTGTGTGTGTGTGTGTGTGTGTGTGTGTGTGTCTGTATGTGCGCGCGTGCATGCACGTGTGCTCTGCCCCGGGCAGTCCTTGAAAACCCAGAGTGCATGGACCTCTCTAAAACGTAAATTCAGTTTCTTTACTCTTTTGTACAATTGTTTATCCTCCACAGACTTTTCGTCGTAGACATCCACCCCTCTCATTGCTCAGCAGTCTGAAAAACCGCTGACTTCTTATATTGAAGAGGACTCCCCTTTCCTTCCCCTCTCTCCCTTCCTGTCTGTGTCTCAGTCTCCAAAATCCGTGTGCTGATATACAGCCTGCCCTACTGAGCAGGTAGGACCCAGGTCCGAGATCCGGACTAGAAATGAAGGTGTCCTGCATCTGCTTTGAAAGCCGTGGTGAATGCTCCTTTTTCTGTGTAGAGCTGTGTCAACGGGAGTTTTCGGACCCTGGCTCCAGAGCTGATAACCTGACCACAGGGGTTCTCCGATGGATGGCCAACATTGTATCTAGAGGACAATGGAGAAACTTGCTGTTTTCCATTTATATCACAGGAAGAGCGTTCGGTAACCGTAGAAAAGTTGACCCTGAGCGGACTAGATAATGTGGAGATCTTAGCCAGCTGTATATGACACCATAAATAAATGGTACACAGAAAAGGCCCCCAGGAACCAGAGAGAGAGATAGGAGCTCGGGCAGTACAGAGCTTCACAGAGAGAGGGCTAAGCGAGTGATGCTTTCAAACGGTCGACAAGTTCCAGGAAATGGTGGCTGAGAAGAGGCCATTGGTTTTGGTGATCAAAGGGTCATTCGCGATCTCCGTAAAAAGGAATTTCAAGGTTGTGGTAGGAACAGATAAACAATCGCAAGTGATTGCAGAATGATTACACACCATCTGTACTTACAGCTTTGCTGAACTCTTGGTGGTGGGAAATTCCAGGATGAGAAATGATTGCATTAGCGGGCTGCTCTGAATGCCAAGGCCGGCGGTATACATGAATACATTCGTAAACCTAAACAGAAAACATTCTGCAGAAACGAAAGAGACATTGTGGTCAGCCAGGTCACCATAGTTACGGAACTTAGAACATGGTTTTGAACCTAAAAGCTCACAAAAATACAAAACCCCAGTCAATTCTATCTATTATACGTAATTTGTCATGGAACAAGAGTTCAGCCTTTTCTCGGGGGTATATTATTCAAGTGCTTAACATGGCAAGGCACTCGGAATAGATACGATCAAGAACAAGGAGCCCTGAAGCAGAGCAGGGCTGGAGCAGCCCAGGTACGTACACTATTCAGGAGGTGGTGTCCTTGTGCTGCTTTCTCTGCATCTGCCCGTTTTCCTCCCGTTTATAGTCTCACTTCTCTCGGTGCCTGTTAGTGGAGACACAAGATGCCAGTTACGGTCTGAGAGCCCCTGGAGAAAGCCTGCACAGCTCTGAACACCTAGCCAGGTGGTCTTGGGCAGGCTTCCTCACCTTGCTGAGCCTCAGTTGTTCTGCACCCATGAAATGGAACAATAAACATCTTTACCTTCTATGGTGTTGAGAAGTTCTTAAATAAAACAATCTATGTAACGTGCATATCGAGGTGCCCGATACCTACTCAGCACCCAGGGACAGTCCCTGGAATGGCACCGAAATCTATGTACATCTGTGCCTAAATGACGAATGTTGACAATCAACTAGGAACCACTTTAACTTTATGCTATTTTGTGATTCTCAGAATTTGGCCTGGTAATTTAGAAAGGGGAGACCATATAGAAATTTCTGAGTTCCATTTATTCCTTTATTCCCGGATTCAAACCAATTATTATTTTTTTTTTTAGTAACTATTTGTGCCTTAGGGATAGGTGTTAACTAAACTTCGTGGGACACCGTCTCCCTTCATACCTCCCACGAAGAGCTGCCAAGTTGTAACGGCCCATAAATGACTTCCCTGTGCCTCAGTTCCTTCAGTAAAGAAGGGTAATTATAGTAGCTCCTTCCTAGTATGATTGTGAGGACTGAACGTTTAATACATGTGCAGTTGTTGGCAAAGTGCCTACTCATAGTGAGTATTTACCAAATAAAATCTATTTATTATTGATATGATTGTTATGATTATTTTAAGTGACTAAGAGAAAATGTGACCAGAGCTAGTGAATACATACACATTCATGTTCTAAATTCCGTAAAGGAGCAAGTGAATAAACAGGCACAGACATTTGATTCGGGCTCAGACATCTGAGAAAGATAGCTCAGGTGATGGTACTTTGGGACTGGAATTTTAACAAGAAGAAGAAATCTTCCTAGTAGGAAAGGACATTCCAGGGTTAGTAACAGTAAAAGCAAAAGTATGAAGGGGGATAGAAGATTATAACAGATTTAGAAGATGGAAAGATATTAGATGATATAATTCTATCATTTAATTAACCCATGGGGCCTAGAACAGTGTTTGACATATATAACTGTTGGGTGGATAGATGCATTCATGCATGCATGTACAGACACATGGATGCATGGATGGATGGATGGATCATGGATGGATAGATGGATCATGGATGGATAGATGGATGGATGGATAGATGGATGAATGTATGCATGCAGGGATGGATGGGTAAAATTTACTATGGCCCCAGCCTCCTTTCCACTGATGATGATTGATTATGAAAGGCAAGTGTGAGAGGACTGTTTTGTACCTCATACTGGCTTAAAACTCCCTCCCAAGGCTTCCTACACTCTGCTCAAAAAGACAAACTCTGATCGATGCGCCAACTTGATCCTACAGCTCTCCAAAAGCGGCTGTGTAAAGAGTGCCTTTGAATTTGTGGTAATGCTACAAACCTCAAGATTCCTGTAATGAATCTGGCTGTCAAATTTCAGGGGTTTCTAGAAGTAATGGCAGAAGAGGATTCCTACTTGCATGAAGCCTCAACTACACGTGCTTTCTTCCTGCCAGGAATCAGCCGAGCCCCGACGATAAGAAACAACGAACGCCCATCCCTCTCCTTTGCTGTTGCATCCGTCCTTAAACGTCCACCTCCATTTGAAAAGGTCATCCCAGAAAGGACCCTCGTTTTGATACATTTTGCAGCATAAGCCCTTGGAAATGCCTTGCACAGTGGACAGTGCTAAATGCTGCAACTGGGTGCATTTTTTTCCCCCTTCTTGTTTCTTTCCCCTTTTGATTTTTATTAAACGGCCTTTTGGATGTTTGGTGCCAAGTTAAAAAAAAAAATCAATAAGCCAAAACATTACAGCAGCAAGTTTAATATAGCTTACCTTCCTGGAACAGGCCTCAGAGAAAGCGAGAAGCATCACGTTAAAATGGTGCTGAGCTCAGATCCCGAAAGATGTTTGGGGATAGAAGGACTTGCTCAGCGAGATTTGATACCTTCATATGCAAATGAGAGCCGCTGGTTGGTGGTCAGCGTGAGGGCATACTGAGATATTTTTGGGGACCCGGTACTCCAATGGGCACTGATGGCCATCTTGAGAGCACAAAGGCAGCACCGAACGCAAGGAGATCGCAACTTCATGCTCACTGGAGGTCTGTTGGAAGCGACAAGGCAGAACCCCTAGCTTGAGTCGTGTGGAGACCCGTCTTGCCGTAGAGGACAAACTGCCACAATTTTTACCTCCGTCGTCCTCAGCCCCCGCAGGCCTTGTCCACAACGCATCTTTTCACTTCATGAACAACATCTGAGTTCTGGTTTTCTTTTCTTCTGAAGAAGAAGCAGATTCAGATGGCCAGCTACATCGGGCATTTAGGGGAACGCTAATGACTCCATTCATCGATTCACTGGTTAAGCAGAGAGTCACGGAAGGCCCACACTGTGATTGTTTTTCCTTCTGTGGGCTGGAGATGCCGTGCTGAGTGAACCGTTTCCAGTCTTAAGGCTTCTGATCTGCGGGGAAGAAGGGCAATCATCAGATCCCCACTCAAACCAACGGGAAGTCGCGTTTGAGATAAATGTCACACCAGGGAAGGTTACGGCCGACATGTGCTGAGTGTTTACCCCGGCGGGCCCTTTCTAGGCCATATCTAATTTAGGTCTCACAATAGCACTTCCATTTGGTGTGTTCATCCAAAGGGTGAGTCCATGGGATTGGGTGTTCATCGCAGCCAACTTTAAGAGAAAGGGAATTCTGGACATAAACTGAGAAGGCTTAGCTAGCACAGACATCATGGAGCCTGCCGCCTTCCCATCCCTGGGCTCCCCACAGTAGCTCTGTCTCTGTCTGCACAGTGAGGAATGGTTCGCTCATCGCTCTGTGCAAAGAGCTGGGATGCACCTGCCCTCTGCTCTCCTGGTCCCGCCCTCTTGCCTCATTCAGTCCAATAGCTACAGTGCATCGAGTCCAGGGAAAGAAGACAGAAACCAAGCAAAGAAACAATGACTTTGTCATTCTGACTGTCTGCGTCTCTATTGAATAAAAATGAAATACAATACGACCACCACGTTATTAAAAAATCCAGTCCCTTCCGCCCATAATTGATTATTAAGTTTTCCTAAAAGGACATGTGGAGATCTTGTTTACTTTGCACAAAGATATTCCCATAGTCTGACAGAGGAGACACTTTGTAGAATAGGAGGCTTCCTGGCCACGCTGATTAGCTGGTCCGGGACTCTGCAATTGGTTTAATAAGTCATATTATAAATCATCCTCTGAAATGTTCATTACGTGGTAAAACATTTATTTGCTGAAAGTTAAAAGTTACCAAAGATTTAATTATAACCTTGTAGATGCCATTTCCAGTTAATTATAAACCCTTCTTCTATTCTTGATAAACCGCAAAATGCACCCTGTTAATGATCTATTGGTATTAAATTATCTGGAATTTGTTTTTATTAAATCTAAATTAGATTTTTATTTGTGATACAATAACATAGTGCACCCGGCCCTTGCCACTATGATATGGGATATTTTTGTAGAGCGTGATTACCAGATGTCTAATTGAGCAATTAATAGATACAGTTCTCAAATTAACATAATAGGGAGGGACCTAAAAAGAAAACCAAATGATTATTCAGCCAGCAGACCATCTTTCTGCACGCGGGCCATTCAGTCAGGGATGTCAACCAACCCTTCTTTCTTCTGGAAAACGGCGCTTCCTAGGGCTGGTGTACATCAAAATGGTCATCGTGACCCTAAAGTGAACAGCTTCAAAGTGCCCCGACATGGAGACCACAACTGCTGAAGCCACTGGGAAGGGATATCCAACCAGCGGTTTGGGGGGGGGGAATGGGGAAGGGCTTTAGGGGGAGGGGGAGGGGGAGGGGGAGGGGGAGGGGGAGGGGGAGGGGGAGGGGGAGGGGAGGGGAGGGGGAGGGGAGGGGGAGGGGAGGCACAGGCACGGCACGGCACGGCACGGCACGGCACGGCATGGCACCCTGCACCCTGCACCGGTGGGCTGGTAGAAAGAGCCTGCAGAGAGTTTCCTGAACTGCCGAGATAACCAGCTAGATAATGGGCTGTTCACACAGCTGCCAGGGGCCTAAATGCATAAGCGCGTCTCTTTCCAAAAACAATTTGTGAGATGAGTTCAGTCTGATGTTCCAAAAGCTTTTTCATTTTACCATTTAATACACTACAGAAGGGACTGCGCCTTGCCCTCTCCATTCCTGCCGTCTACTTAAATCCCTTTTTAATTGCTTCCCCAACAAGTTCAGTGCCCAGTCTTAAAGTGTGTCCTCTGCCATCTGCGTTCTCTTTAGAGAGAGTCCTGCCCCCTCTCCACACATAGATGAGTTCTGTTCAGATCCAATATGTAAGCGGGAGGTCTTGGCTGATCTGTTCACTCTGGGTACCTGGGCCTCAGTCTCTGATCCCTCTTTGTGCGATAATCTTTCTAATACTCAAGCTACTATGTCAACAAGCAAACAAAAATGGGTGAGAATTACAGAACACAAAAAGTGTCAGCTCTTTACAGATGTTATAAAAAGGGAGAGAATTCATACTAATGAATTACATAAAGTGTATACAAGGTGTGAGGAGCACACACCCTCATCAGGACTTGCTGTCCTCATAGTGTTGCTCTAGCATTCTCTTATTCCGAGGGCACTGGCGAGCTCTGGTCAGGAGGGTATATTATGGTTCTCAGATGCCTTTATTATTAGTATCATTTTCTAACCTGCTTCTGAACTATATGTTGGTCTACCCATCCCTCTCTCATTCAACTGATCTCAACGACTTCTCTCTTTAGAACCTCATTCATGCATTTAGCTAATAGACGTGACCTGCCTCCCCGGCACAGCTCAGTGCTGAGATATTGGGACATGATGGTAGACAAGACTGAAAACTGTCCCTGCTCTCACGGGGCTCCATTTGAGCAGGAGAAACAGACTGAGAGGACTAGTAGATATAAAATTATAAATTTTATAAGTGTAAGCAAGGCAAAAAAAAAAAAAAAAAAAAAAAAAAGAGAGAGAGAGAGAGAGAGAGAGAGAGAAAGAAAGACCCAGGGAAAATAATTACATGGACAAGAAAGGTATCCTTGAAGACACTATTTGAGCTGAAATTCAAGTGGGAGAAAGTATGTTCTGGGCAGGAGCGGTCCATGGGGTGGGAAGGAGGCTGGTTACTGAAGAAACTTAGAAGACCTGGAAAAATGATGTGTGATTGTGGCCTAATAAAGAAAGCAGAGGTTGGCATGAGTTAGAAACTGGGAGGCAAATAAGAAGTGCCAATCAAGACAGGAGACTGAGGAACGTGATAAGAGGTGGGACAGTTGGAAAACCTTGAATTTAGCAATAGAATGACCTGATTTGATTGGGCTTGAAGGACATCAATCTGGCTGATTGGCAGAGATTGCATAGAAAGAGGGTGACAGGTAGAAAAGCTAACAGGTGGCTGTTGAAGTTCTCCAGACAATGGGGATGGGGGCTTGGCAGGAGGGATGGGTGGGGAAGACCTGAAAAGGGAATGATTGAAGAAGCTTTTTAAGAAAAAAACCAAAGGATGGATTTGATATGGAGCTTAAGCTAGAGAAAATACAAGAAGGCACCCATGCCTGACCGGTGGTGGCACAGTGGACAGGGGATCAACCTGCGATGCTGAGATTCCCGGTTTGAAACCTCGAGGTTGCCAGCTTGAGCACGGGCTCATCGGCTTGAACACGGGTCACTGGCTTGAGCCCCAGGTCACTAGCTTGAGCAAGGGGTCACTGGTCTGCTTGGACCCCCTCAGTCAAGGAATATATGAGAAGCAATCAATGAACAACCAAAGTGAAGCAACTATGTGTAGAGTCTTCTCATCTCTCTCCATCCCTTCTCTCTCTCCTCTCTCTCCATCTGTGTGTGTGTGTCTCTAAAAAAATATAAAATACAATAAAACAAAATTTAAAAAGGCTTCTAGGTGTCTGGATTGAGTTTATGCCAGACACTGGATGTTACAAAAGTGGACCCGGCAGCAAAGGTCTGTGCTCTCCTGGAGTTACCGCCCCTTTGGAGGAAAGCCGCAGAGTGATTGCAGAGAACCCCTTTTCTCCCCAATCACTCCAAGTCTGGTTATTGGAGTATGAAACTTTCATCAGCGACAATTCTGATGCAATTGGCTTCGGCAATGATTGTGACTTGCTCTCATCCAGTATGAATCCGGTTTTCTCCAAAATGACTTTGCTTGTCTCCTGCTGGTACAGGAGGGACTTTGGAGACCCCCTTGGTGCTGTCTTAGTACAAATGATTACCAGGTCTAGGGTCACCTCTGTGGGTCTGACTGGGGAGGCATCCAATCTCTTTCCTTCTACCCGAAGGTGCTGAAAACACACAGAAGACTTCAGTCGGGGCCTCATCAGTGATTTCTCATATAATGACTTCATAGTCAATTCCACAGTTTCTGTATTTAATAAAATTTCTGATAATTACTATAGTAATATAGATTGTCTATATAAAATCTGGAAAAAACTAAAAAAACAAGTAGAATCATTCATGACTCCCAACTTGTAGAGGGTGCTCTTATAATTCTAGTCCTTTCCTTATATGCAAATCAATAAAGTTTGGATTACAAAATAATTTAAATGGAATTTACCAACAACAAAAATTTGTTTTAAAATATTTTTTTTAGAGATATAACTTTCATTCTTTGGACATGTAAGTTATTTTTAGTGTATTGCTATATCCTAAGTTTGATTTCAATAAAGGAATTTTTGCATAAACTTCTCGTGTTACTCAGGATTATTTAATTTTTACTTGAAGCCTGGAAGTAGAACTAATGGGTCCAAAGGTGGGACTGTCTTACTGGCCCGTGATGTTTCTAAGAGGGTTCTGCTGATGAACCCTCCCTACAGAAAAGCAGAAACGTAAGTTAAGCCAAACTCTTTCAATCATCATTTTCTCTTTCTGTCTCTTAAATTTTTAACGTGTTAGTTGAATGGGTAAAAAATTGCCTCCCATTTTTGCAATCGCCCCCCCCCTTCATTTTTATTACAAAGGTTGAAGACCCTCCCCCCCACAAATGTGCCTGTTAGCTGTTTCTAATTCCTCTGACGTGCTTTGTTTTGGTCACGCCCTTTACTTGTTTACTGGCATCTCCGTTTTCATTTTTCTTTCCTTGGTTACTTATAGGAAACTTTTACGTTCGTGCTGCCCCTGCTCCTCTTCTTTCTTAGTGGCTTTTTCCTTCCTAGCCTCCTTTTCCCGAGGGGTGTCTTTAAATGTCCTGACACACAGACTGTCATCGAAATAATCAGTATAAGCAAGAGAAAGATTTCTTTATATTAATAATGTCGCTCCTTAAACACCCTAAAAGTCAGAAGTCTACAGCACAGAGCGATGTAGGAAAACACATGCAGGTCGCTCAGCCATTGTCACTGATCCAGAACGGGACCCAGGAGGACACTGCACTGCTCTGGAGCGCGGTCTCTCCAGCACCGACGCGTGAAGACGCAGCCCAGTCGAGGCCGGGTCACAGGATGGAACCGGAGAAACAGAAAGAGAAGAGGCGGTCTGCCCTCTGGAAGTGCACCTCCCCACACCACTAGAAATCAGTAAGAAAGCCAACAAACAACACCGTGAATGGAACACATGCACACGTGAGCTAAGAGCTATTTGCACTGTCTTCTACCCATGAAGTTATTTCCTGATGGAAATAGCGTTTCATATACTATTCAAATACTGTTGGTAATTATTATTTTTTTCCAGGAACGAATAAAGCGAGAATACCCTTACAGCCATGGTGCCCGCAGCCTTCAGTTCCTTTCTGTTCAAAATCAAGCAAAGAACAGCAACGAACGGTCCACTGCTGCTTTCTTCCGGGGTGCAGACTTCCGGTCCACTGCTGCTTTCTTCCGGGGTGCAGGCCGCCGGTCCCCTGCTGCTTTCTTCCGGGGTGCAGACCGCCGGTCCCCTGCCGCTTTCTTCCGGGGTGCAGGCCGCCGGTCCACTGCTGCTTTCTTCCGGGGTGCAGACTTCCGGTCCCCTGCTGCTTTCTTCCGGGGTGCAGACCGCCGGTCCCCTGCTGCTTTCTTCCGGGGTGCAGACCGCCGGTCCCCTGCCGCTTTCTTCCGGGGTGCAGGCCGCCGGTCCCCTGCCGCTTTCTTCCGGGGTGCAGACGGCTGGTCCCCTGCCGCTTCCGGGGTGCAGGCCGCCGGTCCACTGCCGCTTTATTCCGGGGTGCAGACGGCCGGTCCACTGCCGTTTTCTTCCGGGGTGCAGACGGCCGGTCCCCTGCCGCTTTCTTCCGTCCCCTGCCGCTTTCTTCCGGGGTGCAGACGGCCGGTCCCCTGCCGCTTTCTTCCGGGGTGCAGGCCGCCGGTCCCCTGCCGCTTTCTTCCGGGGTGCAGGCCGCCGGTCCCCTGCCGCTTTCTTCCGGGGTGCAGACGGCTGGTCCCCTGCCGCTTCCGGGGTGCAGACCGCCGGTCCACTGCCGCTTTCTTCCGGGGTGCAGACGGCCGGTCCCCTGCCGCTTTCTTCCGTCCCCTGCCGCTTTCTTCCGGGGTGCAGACGGCCGGTCCACTGCCGCTTTCTTCCGGGGTGCAGACGGCCGGTCCCCTGCCGCTTTCTTCCGTCCCCTGCCGCTTTCTTCCGGGGTGCAGACCGCCGGTCCACTGCCGCTTTCTTCCGGGGTGCAGACCGCCGGTCCCCTGCCGCTTTCTTCCGGGGTGCAGACCGCCGGTCCCCTGCTGCTTTCTTCCGGGGTGCAGGCCGCCGGTCCCCTGCCGCTTTCTTCCGGGGTGCAGGCCGCCGGTCCCCTGCCGCTTTCTTCCGGGGTGCAGGCCGCCGGTCCCCTGCCGCTTTCTTCCGGGGTGCAGGCCGCCGGTCCCCTGCCGCTTTCTTCCGGGGTGCAGGCCGCCGGTCCCCTGCCGCTTTCTTCCGGGGTGCAGGCCGCCGGTCCACTGCCGCTTTCTTCCGGGGTGCAGGCCGCCGGTCCACTGCCGCTTTCTTCCGGGGTGCAGACGGCCGGTCCCCTGCTGCTTTCTTCCGGGGTGCAGACGGCCGGTCCACTGGCGTTTTCTTCCGGGGTGCAGACGGCCGGTCCACTGCCGTTTTCTTCCGGGGTGCAGACTGCCGGCTTCTCCATCCTTACGTGACCCAGCGCAGAGAGGGGAGGGCAGCTCTCTCAGGACGCTCACAAGGGCACTAATCCCCATTTTTGAGGTCTCTGCCTTCCTAATACTCATCTAGTCCTAATTATCTCCCCAGAGCCCCAGCTCCTAACACCATCACACTGGGGGTGGGGGGGGGTAGAGCTGAGGTTTCAGCATGTGAATTTGGGAGGAACAGACACATTCTGTCCCTTATCCACCGCAGGAGATAAATGCCTTTAGAAAGAAAGAAAGTGCCTTCTCTATGTAGGGTGGAACTTGGTGTCGGTTCATCAGCTTCTGGTCCTGAGTAAGACTTGTGGTTTCCTAAGATCTTATGCACTAGAGCCCTGGTCGGCAAACTGCGGCTCTTTGGCCCCTTAAGTGTGGCTCTTCCACAAAATACCACATGCGGGCGCTACCTCGATAAGGAATGTACCTACCTGTATAGTTTAAGTTTAAAAAATTTGGCTCTCAAAAGAAATTTCAATCGTTGTACTGTTGATATTTGGCTCTGTTGACTAATGAGTTTGCCGACCACTGCCCTAGAGTATTAAGTAGGATGTACAGAAAAAGTAGACTGGACTTAAATGCTCACAATGGGACTCCTTTCTGTGTGGCCTTGGAAGAACGCCACCAGTCCACTCTTCCTGAGAATGGAGGGAAAGCCTGCTTATGTGAGGTCCCCATTGCAGCCCCCTCACCCCATAGGCCCCCGTTCTCCCTTGGACTCCCCCAGACCACAGGCCTGTCTGCTGCTACATCACTGAATACCTGCTATGCCCTCCCTCATGTCCTGGAGAAGAGACAGCATTGAGGACTTGGGTTACTTTAACCCAACGACTAAAATTTACACATACCTTGATGTGTAGATTTATGTATCCGATATCTCAAATCCATCTCAAAATTGTCATGTACAAAATCAAATTCGTTTTCTTCCTCGTACCACCAACTAAATCCTCTCCAGGTTTGGGACTTCCTTGTGACCTTCTATGACAGTTAATGGCACTAGTCGTTGCCTTTTGCTCCCGGGGGCCACCTGCCTTCTAAGTCACCGTGGAATTCTTCCACTTCTCCAGCCACGCCCGGTGTGAGCAGTGACCACCACCTATGCCTTCAGTGGCCACCAGGGAAAATAAAGCCAGAACGATCTTTTCAAAATAACCTTTTCTGCTCTCATGAAACCGTTCCATGCCTCTCCACCGTGGCTGGCCGTGCCTGGTCTGGCCAGGCCCGGAGGCCATCTGCAACAAGCGCCCCTTCGCCGATGCCTGCAGCCACACAGGAGCGTCCTGTGCTCCCCACTAAGAGAAGGCTTTTGCACAGCCCTCCCCTCTGCCTAACATCCCCTCTACAACCCTCATCCTCTTGTCAACGTCTTTCTCTGAAGAGCACATCTGCCCTTCGGGTGATGAGTCAGGTACCCAGTTCTTATGAAAGTCTTTCTTCATAGGTCCCTAAGCTGCACCCGATTTCCTCGCCCTCACCGCTGCCAGCAATTGTCCTCATGTGGGCCAGGCAATCCGCCCGCGTGATTAGAATTCCGACTTCAACACACAGCACACGCTCGGTATATAGTGAGCTGGCCCTCCATCACGAGTTACTCTGTATCACTTGCCCAAGAATGCCTGACACTAGAGTTCCACGCAAAGCTGCCCCGTTTCAGCTTCACACATAGGCCTGCAGCACCTTGTGGTTAGCCCCCCTTCCCAGCTTTATCTTCCTCACATTCCCCTCACCATTATGGGACTGATCTCTCATGTGGGGAAATCCCACGATGCCAGGTCCCTGTTAAGTGAGTATGTATGTATACACACACACATATGCATGTATGCATGCAGTTAAGGGGTTTGGTTTTCCTATTACAAGCATCATTTTCCATCACATCCTGAGAGTACTCTAACATCCCTTAGCTTTATTGACAGCTCTTCCTACTATGTTTCCTACCTGGTTCCTCTCCTTTCTCCTCCACACACTCACAGTGACTGCCAGTCACCGCTACTGGGGTTCAAGGCTGTAACCCCCACTCTTGCCTCGCTCTCTGCTGCCTTCAGCTCCCTTCTTCCCAGCTCTGCACGCCCAGGCTTACCCATCGCCCAAGCCCACACAGCTCCCCTAGCGGTCTGTGTGCATCCTCCCCAGCTGGTCATCCTCTCTCTGTCTCACCTCATTCATGCAGAGCAGCAGGATGAGAGCCGTAACACTCACATCTCCTCTTCCTGCACATCTCCTTTCGACTGGTTAACACATCCTCAGGGTGCGTCTCAAGCTCCTGTCATGTACCAGCCACTATGGATACCAGGATGATGTGATGGAGACCAGGATGGTGCTGCAGAGACCAGGACAATGCCACAGAGACCAGGATAGTGCCATGCAGACCAGGAGGGCACCAGGGAGACCGGGACGGTGCCGCAGAGACCAGGACAATGCCACAGAGACTAGGACAGTGCTACGGAGACCAGGACGTTGCTATGGAGACCAGGACGGCACTATGGAGATCAGGACGGCACTATGGAGATCAGGACAGTGCCACAGAGACCAGGACAATGCCACAAAGACCAGAACGGTGCCACGGAGACCAGGACAGCTAAACATAATCCCTGCTTTCAAGAAGCTGATACTCTGGTGAACAATAGATAGGCAAGTAGTAACTGCATGTCATCTAGGAAGTGCCCGTGTCACCCCAGATAGTCTATAAAGTCCAGAAGAAGGGGAAAAAAGTCATATCCTTGACATCCATTTCACTCACATATATTTTAATGAAGAAGTGTCATCCAAACAACAATCAAGCCCTCAGGGGCCTGTGGTAGAAAAGGGACCCACTCCCCGTCTCAGTGCAGGAAGATGGAGAAGAGACCATTGCATTTCATAGAGTCGTGCATAGTAAAAGTATTTCCCCATCAGGAGCAGAGCCAGACCCCATCCCCGCAGACCCATCCCGTCTTTCATTCGGAGCCACGACTACTCTCTTTACTGAGAAGAAGGCGCAGCGATGCCGACTGCCCTTACAACACACGACAGCCAGAACCGTTCCAAGAGGCGCTCTGAGAATACGGTCGGAACATGCTGTTGTCTTAATCAAATACATCTTTATCAATTGCTTATGAGTTTTGTTTTGTTTTTTTAATATGTTTGCATTACCGCCCCTCAGGAGTGCTGTCAGCCGCGGCGGCAGCGTTGTTACGTCTAAGTCAACCATGATGACCCAGATCCTGCTGGAATGATTTGTAGAGGAATAGTAACATCTCAAAATATAATCAATGAATTTGATTACATAGAGGTGTTTAAAAATATTCAATATTTTTTAAAGGCAAAAATGGGAATAGGGGCTTGCAGCAAATACAGGTGATGAGACAGTATCTCTTCTTTCTTTTCTTTTTAAAATATGGGCCTCCCTGGCTTTTATCCCCCTTGTTCCATGAACCTAGAATGCCCTCTCCGCTCTGTCCCCCAGGCAGGCACATGGCGCCCGCAGCCTGTACCCCCACCCCCACCCCAGGACAATGCCACTCTGCTTGAGCTCATTACAGCCTGTACCCTGCTGGTCTGTGAACTTGAAAAAGTCAAAGGCCAGGCCCCATGCGCCTCTGTGTCCCTGCGACCTGCTGTGGGTGCCCTTCCAATGAAGGAAGGGTTCATCCCCATTGGTTAGAAAACTAACCCCTAAGTGGCAAAAAGAGAGAAAATATCAGCACTTCCCGTAATGGGTAACCACAATTTTATAGTAAACATTGGAAATGAAATATTTAAAGTCATTAAGAAAATGGAAGTGAGAGGGAAAATGATAACTGAAAATCAAACTTATCCCTGCTAAATAAATGAGCATGGTCTTAAGACAACACCAAATGCCGGAGGACACCCGGTAGAAGTGGGAGAGGTCCCCCACAGCAGTAGCACAGTGAGATGCGTCAACTTTTCCTGGGGCGAGGAAAGCGGCTGGAAAGTGAATTAGTAAATTCTGGCATGTCAGTGTGACGACAGAACACCCCGCAACGATTAAATACGACAGTTCTGAAGACTACAGAGACATGAACCCAGAAAGAACGTCAAAGGAACCAGGAAGAAGCCTGTCCTTCAATGTCACAGTGTGGGTGAATCTTGAACGTTCTCTTTTCATCAGTGTGCTCTGCTGTTGCGGTAGCGTAAAAATCGATCATCTTCTTTCCCAAGGTCCGCATTAAAATACAACGCCATCTCGAGCCATTTCACTTCTGCATGGTACTAGGACTCAACACATTCTTTAAAAGATTTTGATAATATGCCTTTCACATTCTTACACAAAGAGTACCTGTGTGACTGTGACTAATTTATTGCATTTACTTTAAAAAGAAAGAGTTACAGGTGGATCCCAGGTAAAGGTGGTAGACTAAAGACATGCATGTATTTCTCCTCTCCCTTCCCAAACCATACTGAAACCACTATATAGGATTTCTTTAAAAGGCATAGATAACAAAAATAGGGAATGAAAGTGGATGGGGGGAAATCTAACAAAATTTTGGAAGCTGGAAATCAGACGGATAAATAGTACTTAACTTACTTGTACTGAGAAAAAGGAAGGACTCAGGCAAAGAGGATGCTTTTAAGGAGCAGGACCCCGGCTAGGTGTGTGCCTGAGAAGCAGTTTGATTTCTAACTTGCCTGCGGACGACTTTCTCTCCCCTGTCCCAGCAGAAGGCTAGAGTTTTATCTCCCAATAGAAGAGAAAGCACGTGCTCTACTTTGCAAAAACAAGAAACCTCATAAAAGTAAATGTTCATGTTTGCCTTTGAGAACCATTACCCCAGTGGCTGGACGGAAGGGCATGCAAGGGAGACGGGGCGGGGAGGTAGGAAGGCCAGCAAGCCAGCTGGTGAAAACCAGCTGAAGGGGGAAGTGCTGGAGAGAGTTCTCAGGAAATGGAAATGCCTGCCTGGCCTCAGCAGTGCTGGGAAGTAGGGGAGGGGCAGACAGGGGCGAGTCAAGGACGAGTTCCGAGTCCCGGAGTATTGGATGATTTCTACGTGGTCTCTCTCCCCATCGTCACTATTTTAATTGTCCCAATATTTTGTGGTAAATCCTGGAAGCACAGATCTCTTTGGAGAGACAGAGAGGAAGACCCACCTTAGCCATGATTTCTCCACGTTTCCTCGGCTCTAAGCCCCACAGCTGGGGTGTCAAGGAGCCTGCGGAGAGAGCGGCAACTACCACCTGTGTGAGGCGCTTCTACACCAGGTGGTGGTCCCCTGGGACCGCATGTATGATACACATGTAAGTGCAGAATAATGCCCTTTTCTGTGCAAATGAACTGGTCCTGCTATGTGCTGTCTGCTGCAATGATTCCATTGGTCTTTGGTCCTCAGTCGTTCGGGAGATAATGACTCAGGCCAGCATCAGTCCTGTCCCCAGGACACTTCTCCCTCCAAACTCTGGATCGTTCTTTTTTATTATTATTGATTTAAATTTATTGTGTTTACATAGATTCAAGTGTTCCACCAAATATATTCCCCACCCCCGTGTTCCCCTCAATATCCCCCTTGCTCCCCTCCCCCAATGCCCTCCCCCCTTCCCTCCAGGATTTGCTTTCCTGCTCTCTAGAATGCTGTGTTCTGTATATATAATTTCACCAAGCTCTTTCCCTTCTCTGACCCCATCCTCTCATCTTCTTTCTCCCTGACCGCTTTCCCTCTGGTCCCTTTGATCCCTCCTCTGCCTCTGTTCCGTTCCTCAGTTCACATTGTTCATTGGATTCCTCAAATGAGTGAGGTCATATGATATTTTTCTTTTTCTGTCTGGTTTATTTCACTTAACATAATAGTTTCCAGGTCCATCCATGTTGTCACAAAAGGTAAGATTTCCTTCTTTTTCATGGCCCCGTAGTATTCCATTGTGTATACGTACCACTGCTTTTTAATCTACTTGTCCACTGACGGACAGTTGGGCTGTTTCCAGATCTTGGCTATTGTAAACAGTGCTGCCATAAACATGAGGTGCATTTCTTCTTTTGAATCAGTGATTTGGTGTCCTTAGGATATATTTCTAAAAGTGGGATGGCTGGTTCTTACTGGATAACACTGCTGAAACCAGGGAGCGCGGAGAAGGGGAGACCCGGGAGTTTTAGCTGTGCCTTATCTGGGCCACTCCTGCTGAGTGGCATTTACGGGTATTCAGCAGTCGAATGATGCACAATTTAATTTCACATAACTTAAAAAAAAACAAAAACAAAACACCCTTTTCCACTTTTTAAAAATATGGCTTTCTGTAAATTTTTTTTTTTTTTGTATTTTTCTGAAGCTGGAAACGGGGAGAGACAGTCAGACAGACTCCCGCATGCGCCCAACCGGGATCCACCCGGCACGCCCACCAGGGGGCGACGCTCTGCCCACCAGGGGGCGATGCTCTGCCTCTCTGGGGCATCACTCTGCTGCGACCAGAGCCACTCTAGCGCCTGGGGCAGAGGCCAAGGAGCCATCCCCAGCGCCTGGGCCATCTTTGCTCCAATGGAGCCTTGGCTGCGGGAGGGGAAGAGAGAGACAGAGAGGAAGGAGAGGGGGAGGGGTGGAGAAGCACATGGACGCTTCTCCTGTGTGCCCTGGCCGGGAATCGAACCTGGGACTTCTTCACGCCAGGCTGACGCTCTACCACTGATCCAACCGGCCAGGGCCTGGCTTTCTGTAATTTAAGAAGAAATCAAGAAATAAAGACGTTGATCTTGACAATGGCTGAATATGGCACCTCGATTCAGTTTATTCATTCCGAAGTTAGTATGTCTCATTCTTATGGCCAGTCCCTGTTGGGAGCCACATGCAGCTGAGCCTTAAAAATAAACAAACAAATAAAATCCCTTTCATTATGGCCAGGGGACCACTGCAGACAGTCTGCGTGGCTAATGCGGCCACATCTTTTTTTAGGAGAGCAGCTGGTAGCTCCATGGTTTTCTTTTTTTCTTTTTTTTTTTAAATGAAGTGCCTCTTGCTCTGAAGTTTCCAGAGGAAGCTGCAGCCTCATCTCCAACTCATGTCACATATTTTAAGTGCTAAACTTTGCTGTAGGAGTTGAGAAACAAAACTGGAAGAAAACTGATGCACTGTCTGAACTGGTTCTGGTGGAAGGAAGGGAGTGGGCGGGCCTAACACGAAGCATCCCCTGAGAGTGAAGGGTGCACGGTCCCCACGGCCATGGGGAAGCTGAGCATCGGAACTTTGTTCAGACACCTGGGTGAACAAGAATGCTTAGCAGGCCCTGGCCAGTTGGCTCAGTGGTAGAGCATCAGCTTGGTGTGCAGGAGTCCCAGGTTCGATTACCGGCCAGGGCACACAGGAGAAGCACCCATCTGCTTCTCCACCCCTCCCCCTCTCCTTCCTCTCTGTCTCTCTCTTCCCCTCCCGCAGCCAAGGCTCCATTGGAGCAAAGTTGGCCCGGGTGCTGAGGATGGTTCTATGGCCTCTCCCTCAGGCCCTAGAATGGCTCCAGTTGCAACAGAGCAACGCCCCAGATGGGCAGAGCATCGCCCAGTGGCGGGCATGCCGGGTGGCTCTTGGTCAGACGCATGCGGGAGTCTGTCTGACTGCTTCCCTGTTTCCAACTTCAGAAAAATACAAAAAAAAAAAAAAAAAAAAAAAAAAAAGAATGCTCAGCAGAGGGTTTATGGGCCATGGTCTGCTCTGCTCTGCTCGTGGGTTCCTGGTGCAATGTCAGGGGGATGGGCTGTGTAAGAGAATGACTCCGATCAAAAGGCTTAGGCTCTGAGAGGAGATCCGAAAAGACAGGACTGTACTTTAGAAATGAGAAATAAGCATCAGCTCTGATACTCGCCCCATGAACACAGGCAGGAATGCAATAGAATGTACCCGCCCTTAACACGTAAGAGGAGAGACAGCTCTGTTCTATGATTTGAAAGGGAGCCAGGAAAATCAGAGTGATCAATCAAAAAACTATAAATATAATTTCTATAGAAATAGTGCTTACCAATAATTAAGAAGGAGCATCCTAGTGATACATTAAAAAATGACACAAACACTGAACATTATGCAAGAAGAAATCCAGCCCAAGAATAAACATGGAGAAGACTGAGCAGTAAGCACAGAGCGCCACGGAGAACAGCCACGAGATGGCATTTTGTATCCTCTACTTCAACAGCAAATGGTAAGACAGAGGGAGCAGTGGAATGGCCATACTTTTACATTGCTGATGGAAATGAAATTTAGTAAATCTCCTTTTGGAAGCAATTTGTAAAGAGGTGTAAATACATTCCTATCTGATAATCAACATCTGGGAATCTTTCTTGGGTTTGGAAAAAAAAAATCCAGAAATGCTCAAGGTGCATGAAAGGAGATATTAATCTGTATGAACGTGTGTGTGTGTTTAAGTTTAAAGTTGGAGACAGCCTTCATATCCAACACAGGAGAGGTTAAATAGATGGTGATACAGCCATTGCTTAGATGAATGAACATTCTAATTATGAGAATTTTGCAGCAATGTGGAAGACATTTATAAAATACAATTAGGTGGGAAATAAATAAGAAGAATATTTAGCCTGACCAGGCGATGGCGCAGTGGATAGAGCGTTGAACTGGGATGCAGAGGACCCAGGTTCGAGACCCCGAGGTCACCAGCTTGAGCGCGGGCTCATCTGGCTTGTGCAAAAAGCTCACCAGCTTGGACTCAAGGTCGCTGGCTTGAGCAAGCGGTTACTTGGTCTGCTGAAGGCCCACGGTCAAGGCACATGTGAGAAAGCAATCAATGAACAACTAAGACAACTAAGGAGTCGCAACGAAAAACTAATGATTGATGCTTCTCATCTCTCTCCGTTCTTGTCTGTCTGTCCCTATCTATCCCTCTCTCTGACTCTCTCTCTGTCTCTGTAAAAAAAAAAAAAAAAAGAAAAAAGAAGAATATTTAATGAGGAATATACTGTGATTATAGACATAATAAATAACAGCTAACATTTACATATATTCTTTATTGCCAACTACTTTATTAAGCACTTTGCATTGATTACACTATCGAATTTTCATAACAGCCCCATGAGGTTAGTATCTCATTTACAGACAACACTCTTGACTTGTAAAGATTCAGTTTCTTGCCTTAGGGGGATAGATCTAGTAAGCCAACTTAGGTATCCTGGCCTCAGCTCTGGAACTCTTAATCAATACTCCCTATCACCTTCTCCTTGTAAGACCAGAAGAACTGGACAAAAACGTGAAAAAATTAAAATATGTATATTCGGCTCATGGGGTTATTACCCCAATTTCCTGGATGTTAGATTTCCATTCCAATAACGGGCGTTATTCTCTAGAACCCCTGCTTCCGAGGGAAAGAAGATGGATACAAATGACTGCACTAAATGGATGTCATGAAGGGAAATGGCAACTTGGTCTCATTCAATCTTCCCGAGTGTTGTGGATAAAGAAACTGTAACCATCAGCCTCAACCATACATTATCCTGGAGAAGGATGGGTCAGCCTATTACCTGGTACAGGGATTTCAATCTCAACCCTGTGACATTTTGAATTGGATATTTTTTTTGCTGTGGAGACTGTCCTGGGAGTTATAGGATGCTTAGCAGCATCCACAGCCTCTATCCATTAAATACCAGTAGTGCATTCCCTCCAAGTTGTGACAACCAAAAAAATGTCTCCAGCACTGCCAAACGTCCCCTCGGGGGCAAAATGGTCCCTAGTTCAGAACCACTGTGCGAGATATCCATTCCCTCCCATTTGGCCTCTGTAGTCTCCACACGACCTTTTGATATTTGGTTATCTACAGTGACTTTCCTATTGGAAAGAGAGCACCTAACCAGCCAACACAAGGATAACCCTTGGGGCAGGGATGTCTCTAATACTCAGTGAAAGTTGACCACTTGACATTTACACGGATCGGTCAACCTATTGGAAATGTCTTACTTCTAAGCCTGTTCTGAAGGGGCAGCATTGGGGCTACTACACAGTGATTAGAAGCTGGCATCATGTAGACCGTGTGTTCCCATTTACTAGGTGGGAGTGAGCTTGCCTCTTTGAACCTTGGTTTTATCATCTCTGAGTGGGGACAATAATAGGTACTCTGAAAACCTGCAGTGAGGATGAGAATAGTATGAAAAATCATTAAGAAGATTTAAGATAAATTTAAGGAGTTTACCAGGTAGCATGGGGGGATATGGAGACACACAAATGTAATGGCAGGATTGGGTGAGGGCTTCCCCGGGCATTTCCCTGCCCCAGACTAGATTGGATCCTCCCAGCTTTCCACACCCCTCCAAGCATTACTCGCCACACTTGAATGGATTTTCCAGCAGTACTGCAGGCTCTGAGAGTATGTACTAGATCACTGCAATGGCCTTTGTATTTGGCATAATGTGTGTTTTACATTAGGCACTCAAAAATGATTTTTAAAATAATCAAGTGGGGAGAAATAAATGTTGAATGGACAGCATGTGATGAAAAGAGAGAGGGGCAGGTCATCAACGATGGCTGAATCAGGGGCAGACGGTGCCGTCAAGGAAGTGGCTACGTTTGTGTTGGGTCTTGAAAGATGAGCAGAAGTTCTCCAGGCAAATCTAAATACAAAAGATGTTGCAGGCAATGGATTGGACATGCTCTGGCCTGACTGTGAGAAACCTGGTGTGCCATGTCAGAATGACTTCAGGTTCCACCTGCAGACCACAGAGAAGTTTTAAAGTATAACCGCTGCCCTGGCTGGGTTAGAGCAGGGGTGGTCAACCTTTTTATACCTACCGCCCACTTTTGTATCTCTATTAATAGTAAAATTTTCTAACTGCCCACTGGTTCCACAGTAATGGTGATTTATAAAGTAGGGAAGTAACTTTACTTTATAAAATTTATAAAGCAGAGTTACAGCAAGTTTAAGCATATAATAATAAGTACTTACCAAGTATTTATGTCGGATTTTCGCTAAGTTTGGCGTAATAAGTCTTTATAAAACAACTTACTATAGTTAAATCTATCTTTTTATTTATACTTTGGTTGCTCCGCTACCGCCCACCATGAAAGCTGGAACACTCACTAGTGGGCAGTAGGGACCAGGTTGACTACCACTGGGTTAGAGCATCTTCCTGATATACCAAGGTGTGGGTTTGATTCAGGGCACATACAAAAATTAAGCAATGATTGCATAAATATGCATAAATAAGTGGAACAACAGATCTCTCTCTCTTTCTTTCCTCTCTCTAAAATAAATCAATCAGTAAAAATTTAAAACAAGTATAACTGCTACTCTCAAATTCATAAATGTTGCCAGCAGTCTCTGATTATATTTTTATAAAAACTGTTTTAAATATAAAAAAGATCAAGCACATATGAAAGTAAAAGAAATAGTATAATGAACTCCCATGTATCCATCACTTACTTTCAAAATCTATTAGCTCATAGTAATGTTTGCCTCATTTACATTCCTATCCACTTCCCTGCCCCGCGAACTTGAAGCAAGTTCCAGAAACCACTTTATTTCATCTTGTAAATATCGTTTTGTATGTCTAAAAGCTAAAGGACTATGAGTTCAGCATAACCATAATACCATTATCAAGCTTTCTCTCTCTCTCTCTCTCCCCACCATTTCCTCTCTTTCTCCTTCTCCCTCCACCTCTTTGCATCTTTCTCCAATGGATTTGGGGAAGAAACCAAATCCTTTGTCCTGTGCAATTGTCCACCTTCTGGATTTTGTTGACTGTATCTCCATGGTGTCACTGAACATGTCTGTCTGTTTTCTCTAAGTTGGGCGTTAGATCCAGAGGTTTAATCAGACTCAGGTTTGATTGTTTGGTTTTTGTTTTTGTTCTGGCAAGACAACCTCATGGGTGGTGTGTACATCCATCGGGAGGTTCTTAATGTCTGAATATCTCTCTTTCTGTGATATTAACATCCGTGAACGATCATTTCCTAGATGTATTATTTCATTAGGGCCACAAATTGCTGATATGGCCTCATTCCAGCTTTATTTATTAATTGGAATATTCTATGAAGAGAAATTGTCCCTTATCAACTCCTCCATGACCCTGAGGTATAGTTTACGTAGAAAAGGGTTTATTTTATTTTGTTATTTAGTAGTAGTCAAAATAAACCAATTGGTTGCCCAACACCATCCAAAGGTAACCCAAGTGTTCTTCCTTAAACATATTATGACTTCATGATGGATGTAAGTGTATCTGATGTATTCCATTCCATTTGCAGCTACTATCCTTACTCTCTCATTGTCTATTACCAGTGGACTCAAGTTGGCTCCTAGGTTCGTTTTCCCATGACCGCAGTAACCTTTGAGAGTTCCCATGCTTTTCGGTACAATTAGATGATTCAGGCTTCATCTTATACTGAGAACCATTCCTGTTTTTGTTGTTGTTGTTTTTGTTGTTGTTTTAATGAAAACCAGTACTTAGAAACCACATTCAGTATTTCAGAAGTCCTCATTGCTATTAAGTTGACCTTTGTTTCGAGTTCTTTGCAAATAATAGAACTAAGTTATATACTGCTTTATAGGTAAAATATACCATAATTTTGATTCAGGACTACAAAGTGTTTACTTAATTTCTTCAGTCGTGCATCTTTATCTCCTCCCTGGGTCCCAGTGTCATTGCTAACATCACTATATATATTTTTCCCGCCACATGCAACAGTTGCATAACAACGATACCAACATTGCCACAAAATAGGACTATCAAAAAGAATTGAAGAATTTTTTTTTTTTTTGGCATTCACTTTGTATCACTTATCAAAGATGGGTGATCAAATCACTGTGTTTTAAAGTTACATGCAATAATTCCTGCCTTTGCTAATGTCAACAACGCAATATACCATTAGATGAATTGCCTTTATTTTTCACACCACTCTAAGAAAGTCTTTCTTAAAAGTGAATTTTGCTTTATAATTATTAAGATCAGGATATATTTCCAGAGGCAAGTTTATAAAACAAGGCATATTCAACCTTGAGAGAGTTTAGATTTCAGCTCTCTTCTCCCTGTTTCCTCCTTTCAGTAGCTTTTAAAAAAATAATATATGCAAGGTGGGGCAAAACTAAGTTTACATTGTTCATACAGTCCATCATACAATAATTAATAGATAATAATACAAAAATAGACTCTTTCACAACTCACAACTGTAAACCTACTTTTGCACCACGCTGTATATCGAATTATGTGCATATCCCTTCTTTTCTTGCATACTGATGAATCGTTTCGTCACCTTGTTTTTTTTCACTTTGAAGTACCTTTTAGATATCATGTATTTCTTCCCATGACCTTGCATTATACTGTATATATGCTGTATATACCTTGTGCGTATACAGGTATATACTGGAATTATACCTGCTTTCTGTGCATATATGTTAGTATTCAAAGTCCATTTTTTATGGTCATTCCCCCAACCTTTGGTATTATCAATAGTGTTACAATAATGGTCTTTTGCATATTTCTTTTTATAATTTTGCCTGCGTATCTGTGAGACAGAGACTCAGAAGTAGAGTTGCTGGGTCAATGTTAAATACCTAAGTAATTCCGTGAGCTGCTGCCAGGTTCGCCTCCGTCCTAGTCATACGTTTCTGCATGTCTTCCGACAATTCATGAGACAATGTGCGTGTTGCTGCACAGTTGCCAACTGAGAATGTTGTCATTTGGATTTCTGCCACCCTGAGAGGTGAGAAATAACATCTCACTGTAGTTTTCATTTGCATTTCTGTTGTGATCAAGGTTAAGCATCTTTTCATATATTTATGGGCTTTTGCATTTCTTTGCTGTGCAGTGATTGATGATGGTCCTCTCCCATAGAATTGTTATTTTTATTCTCTAGTTTTAGACCAGGGGTCCCCAAACTACGGCCCGCGGGCCACATGTGGCCCCCTGAGGCCATTTATCCGGCCCCCGCTGCACTTCTGGAAGGGGCACCTCTTTCATTGGTGGTCAGTGAGAGGAGCACATTGACCATCTCATTAGCCAAAAGCAGGCCCATAGTTCCCATTGAAATACTGGTCAGTTTCTTGATTTAAATTTACTTGTTTTTTATTTTAAATATTGTATTTGTTCCCATTTTGTTTTTTTACTTTAAAATAAGATATGTGCAGTGTGCATAGGGATTTGTTCATAGTTTTTTTTTTATAGTCCGGCCCTCCAACGGTCTGAGGGACAGTGAACTGGCCCCCTGTGTAAAAAGTTTGGGGACCCCTGTTTTAGACGATTGTTTCTATATAAGGGGTATTAATCCTGCCTGTGTGATTACAATTGCAATTTTTTTTTTCCATTTTTGTCATTTGATCTGTGACCACCTTTTCAAGCAGAAATGTATACAAGTTTTCACTTTCTCAAGCCAGGTTTATATTACAGATTTCATATTGATGCACGGTTAAAATGGTACAAAGAAGTCTCCTTAACTCCTTGGAAAATAAGCGCCTCACAGAAGCTATTAAACACAGAGCCGGGTGTTATTTAAAACATCACTTGAGTTTTCTACCACTTGTGAAGTATTTCTTAGACGCAGGGCCCCGAAGAGGCAGAATTGTATCGCCACGCGGTGACAGTTTTGTGTGGATACCATCAAAAACATAGTGATTTACCGTCTATATGTTATTTCCATGTCTTTTAAAATCATTAACATTTAAACACCTGGAAGCTGACTTTTGGTGATTAACCTTTTAAAAATGAATAGTCTATTTACCCATGTGTTTCAAAGGTCTTGGCATATCACAGTAGCTCTAAAAATGCTTAAAGACAGAGAATAAAAGGGGAACAACAATAAAGAGGAAAGGAAGGAAGAATAAATAAATGGAAAGTGACAGGAATGAGAGAGTCAGACAAATTTTCTCATGTAACATGACGTTTTTCACCCAGATATCTAGAGCGAAGGATTTGATTTTCTCACTCTCTGAATTCTTTCCCCAAGAAAATAGCATCAAAAGAAGTTCATATGGAAGACATCCCCGAGAAGACACTATATATATATATATAAAAGCAAATGTTTATTTTATGCCTGTGGTGTCCAGAGATGAGGTATGTGGCAAGAAATCGCTGTTTTTAGAAAAGACAGTTTATACAAATTTGAGATTGGACAGAGGCATCTCTGCTTGAGAAGGCCTGTCTCTCCTAGTCCGTCCAGGACTCCAGCAGAGGATTAATTCTGGGAAGAACCTGGCGGAGTCCGGGAAGGTGAAAGGGAGGACCACAAATGACTCATCGAAGCTTTGCTTGTGTGAGTTATGGACAGACACTTCGCAAGTGGAACCATTGTAAGTGGAGGGAAAGAGATAAATTTCAAAGAGCATTTAATTTGAAACAGACAAACTTAGAAATTCTGTGTGAAGCAGAAATCTACAGACATACTTATATCCTATATTTACACAAACATACATACATATAGTATGTAGGTACCTACCCAGATAGACGTGTTTCTCTTTAAAACTAGAGCAGAAAGTTGTAGCATGAGCTCAGATGCTAGAGACAGGGATACACAGTATTTATTGCATATGACTAAATGCAAAATATTTTGTGCTCCTGATTTATTTCAACTCTTCCAAATATCCTATAAGGATTAGTCCTACTTTATAGTTGAGGAAGCAAAGCCTCCAAGCAGTAAAATAATTTACCGCAGTTGACTCACAAGAAGTTAGGAAGCTAACACCCAAGACTGAATCTGCAGCCTTTAATTATTTTTTTTTCCCCCGCTATACCTGCTGACTTTAACAGATATTGATGGTTCCCCACACTATTGCAATGGATTTGGGTCTCCAATCCGGGAGTTCTCAACAAAGAGTCATAAGACACTGAGAATCTGGACCAAATTTTATTTTTCATTAACTGGAGTTAGGAGAATAAACAAGACATATTGCTAACATCAAATAGCAGGAACCTTCTGCTCAGGAATGAGTTATAAATCCAAGGAGAAACCAAGCTGAGCCACAACTAGTAACCATATATGTGTGTGCATGGGTGTGCGTGCGTGTGTGTGTGTGTGTGTGTGTGTGTGTATAGATATACATTTTGGATAAGGTGACGATACAATGATTAACTAATGATGCTCTGTTCGTGGAGTTGGCGCGGAACTTGGAGAACTAACTCTTGGATCTTTTAATGGAACAATAATTATCCTTTCCGGAGACAGGAAGATGGTTTTTTTTTTTCTTTGTTAGATAAACAACTTGGGTTACCTTATTAGGACTCTGTAAGGACCTTTGAAAGTATAATATTAATATAATTGTGAAATGAAGATGTAATTTGAGCACACTCCATTATGCTGCACGGTTTCTCTACATTCAGGTACTTTGTGAAGAGCAACTAAGTTATTGAATAACTGACAGAAACCCTGTCTCCAAAATTACTCTAACTGATACATAGTTTTTAATCTTCAGACGTAAAGTAAACTGGTAAAAAAAAATATTATTAAACAGAAAAACTAAGCATGTCCCAAATGTTTCTATATCTTCCCAAAGACTGGAACTGAGGTCTAATTTTTGGACAGGATGAAATACATCGTACCTCCAACTCTGGACCACAAGGCTGCTCTTGACCTTTGCAGTCTGGGGCTGTCCTGTTCTCTCTTTCACACGGAAAAGCATGCTTGCTGACAGAGCTCACATCATTATTCGTTTATTTTCCCATCATACTTAACAGTTTGCATGGGGACCTTAAATCCAGCTGCATAGTATTTGATTTAGTCAAAGCTGTTTCACTGTTCTGATCGTCAAAGGTAAGAGAATTGTTCCCAGATGTTTGGAGATAGTCTTTAGGGGTGACTCAGGGGACACACATGGGGTGCCCAGCCCTCCCGCTCACTCAATGGCTGAAGTCGCTTAACCTCTCTGAATGACAGTGTCTTTACCTTGGAGTCAGACCAACCACACACTCCTGCCTGAATTGAATAAAAATCTTTGAGGGGAAAGCAGTTCTGTTAGCGTGGAAGCTAAGAAACTATTGGCGAGGAGACGCCTTTGCCCAGAAGTCTTTCTCCAAACTATTTATTTATTTTTTAAATGAACAGTTTTAACTCTATTTTTTTACATAACTAGCTTGGTGCAAAGCCTCATGAGCATGGTCACTGTGTATTGTTTTATTCACCCAGAAAGAGCAGGACCTGGCACATTACCCGGCACAGCATAGGATGTCCAAGTCATAGTTTTTGAGTAAGGGGCAGCATGAATCAACCAATCAGTCAATCAGTCAGTCAATCAATCAATCAATCAGTCAGTCAATCAGTCACTTACAGGATGATTCCGAAGGCTCTGCATGTGAGACAGATGGGAAGTGTGCGGCTGCCTTCTTGCTCTACGGTACGTTCTAAGAGACGAGTCACCCTGTGCAACTGGCTCAGCCCTTTCTCTGGAGACCTATAGCATCGAAAACAGTGTCTGGTGTGAAGTAGATGCTCAGTAAACACAGGGGGAGTGAAAGATTCCTTCTAAGAAGCGTATAGGATAGTAGGAGGGAGAGAGTCACCCCGTCCCAATCCGCAGGCCTGGGAGATGCAATGCAGAGACGGCGGGCGTACAGTGGAACAGAAGGGCTTCCTGGAGGCGGGAGAGGACCAGTCACCATGACAACACGAGCAGCCTTTTGGGAGGTGGGAAGGAAAGCAGAATGGCCTTCTCCCAGGGGACCAGCAGGTGTGACCACAGAGAAGGGGATGCAAGAAGCATGTAACAGAAGAGAGAAGTATAGCAACAGGCCCCACACCGTTCCTCGCGGGGGGCTCTCTCAGCGATGAAGATCTTACTCTGTCCTGTCATGGACTGACAGATGCGACCAGCCATTTAGAGTCTTTCAATCTCAGGAGTTCTGAGATGTCCCAGCTGCAAAGCTTATCACAGGAGGCCCTGGATATGACAGCGTCTGTATGATTTTTGAAGCATGAAAATTACCATTTCAATCCTTTCAATTGTATTCTGTCTCTCGGACTTAAATTTGCATTTATCATTGGAGCAGAGAGTTTCTTTTTCCATGGAAATCACTTCAAGGGTCTCTTAACTACCAGAACCTTAAAAAAAAAAAGTCCGACTCAAAAGACCGTGGAGAAGACAGAAGCCTTGGTCCACCTGGATACAGGTGATGTAGGCAGAGAGCAAGTTCGTCGAAGCTGTGTAGCTGATTATTCTTTAGCTTTGGGGGAAAAACGGATGGTTTCATTATGTATGTATCACTTTACCTTAGAGCTATGGGTGTTCTCTGCAAAGCCGATTGTTAGAGACATCGAACACTGCAGCAAGGATATCTAGGCACAAGCTAACTTCCTACCATTGACATAGAGGCAGTCTAAGGCCCTGGCTGGTTGGCTCAGAGGTAGAGCATCAACTCAGCATGTGGATGTTCTGGGTTCAATTCTCAGGCAGGGCACACATGAGAAGCACCCATCTGCTTCTTCACCCTCCCTCGCCCTTCTCAATCTCTCTCTCTCTCTTTCCTCCCACAGCCATGGCTCGATTGGTTTGAGTGCATCAGCCCCAGTTGCTAAGGATGGCTCTGTAGACCCTCCACCTCAAGTGTTAAAAATAGCTTGGTTGTGAGTATGGCCCCAGATGGGCAGAGCATCAGCCCCAGATTGGCAGAGCATTGGCCCCTGTTGGGGGTTGCTGGGTGGATCCCTGTTGAGGTACATACGAGAGTCTGTATCTCTCTCTCCCCTCCTCTCACTCAGAAAAGAGGAAGAAGAAATAAAAATAGAGGTAGTAAAACTCCAATGTACTGCCTTTGGCATGACTTCACATAGACTTAATTTTTTGAGATGCAAAATGTGATGCCGTTTAAAACCAAATAAAGTACTGAGGTTGCACAATTCTTTTCGAGTGTGTTTTAGTTGTAGGGAGGAACTGGACTCCCCTGAAACAAGTGGACATTGCCACTGGCAGTCTCCCCGGAAGGAGGCTGTAAGAGCCACTGAGAATTCTGCAGGGACTCTAAGTTCCATGAGGAAGGGCACTAAGCTGAGGTGAAGAAAACACTCCCGTTTCTCTGGTCTTCACTGTCTGTGGGGCCTGGATCCCTGAAGAGCAGACATACTGTGCCATTGTTCCAGTCCCAGCTGGAAGCCACGGAGAGGCCAGGAGGTGCTTCTGCCCTGGCCCTGGCCAGGGCCACTGCTTATCGGGACACACCGTGGTCAGGAGCTGGACTCCGCAGTCAGATCGCTCGAATTCAAATTCTGACTGCACCCTTGGCTAGTTGGGTAAGTTACCGTACTTCTCTGTGCTTCAGTATTCTTCATGCATAAAATAGGGGGATAATGACAGCGTCTGCCTATAAATAGAATGATGGGCCACGGAAGTAATACATCTAAGGTCCCCTGATGTGCCCTCTTTCTTATTTTTTCACTATAGCACTTATCACCTTATAATCTACAATTGGATATGCTTACTATTGTTTTGTTTTTTTGTTTTTTCTCTCTTTCTCTCCACGGGAATGTAAATGCACAGGCACAGGGGTTTTTGACTAATTACTGGTATAGAAATGTTCTGTATTATTCACCGTGCAGTGCCCAACCAGCAATAGATAATTAATAAATGTGTCTGGATGGAATAAAGCCCTTAGAATGATGCTCAATACATGTAAGTGGTTATTATCGGGGGTCTCCCTTCCCTCCTGTTGCCCACGGTGTCCAGGAGAGTCTGGTACATTCGAGCCTGGTCTCTGGGGTGTGGTGGGCCATCCAGAACAACCCGTTTCCTTGTTCAGCCCCCACGCCCTGGGCCCTCTGTGGTGCTGTTCTGCCGGCACAATAAGAAAACCATCAGAAATCACAGGAGCCCCGTCACGGTATTTAGTTCTGCTTCACAAGCCAGAAGAGTCTGACATTCATTTTATATACAGTATATGGTTAAGAGAAGGAAAACAAAGCTAATGCTACTCTCTTTTTTTTGGTACCAGGGATGTAGAGCTTATCCCAGTAGCGTTACAAGGAGATCAGGTCTACAATTACAGATTGCCTCTGTGCGGCAGGCATTCGGTTTCACCCTGCAGGTAACGAGATAATAAAATAATACGAAGAACAAAAGTGTGGCTGACATGTACTGAGTACACTTTTAAGCATGACCCCATTGAATCCCAACAAGCCGTAGTGAGAGAGTGATGCGGTCTGGTTAGATGGGGAGACTGAGGTCCAAGGAGGCTCAGTGATGTGCCCGAGGTCACAGGAGGAGGCCTCAGGAAGAGGAAGCACTTCACGTGCATCTGAGGGCCATAAACACGGCGTCACACTGACGCTAAGTCTATGCAGGGGTCCAGGTTAGAAGGCAGGGGCTGACGGCTAGGAGGCGTGTAACTCACTGTCCGCAGACCATGTGTTAGGAGATGGGAAAAGGGGCACAGAGTGGGGAAAACTGTACATGCCGAAGACACGAAGAGGGGACATTTCCTAGACATCAGGAGGGAAGTGACAGCGGTTCACAGGCCAAGGGCCGCGTGCGGGGCAGTGAGGAGCAGCCGCGGGCAGCGGCGTGCGCAAGCGCAGAGACGGGCAGGGCGGGGACGGGCAGCGGCGTGCGCAAGCGCAGAGACGGGCAGAGACGGGCAGGGCGGGGACGGGCAGAGACGGGCAGGGACGGGCAGGGCGGGCACGGGCAGGGCGGGGCTCTGCCAGGGGGGCTGGAACGGACAGCTGGCCTCTGTTTCACTCTGGGCGCCTGATCTGCTGTGTGCACAGAAGCCGCCCTGGAAGCTACCGAGAAGTGCGCCTGCCGGGGCTCGGCAGGTCCGGGACAGAGCTCAGGAGGCTGCCCTTGCGCGGGCACACCCGGCGCTTCTGAGGGTTCCCTGGGGACGCCATTTTGGGGAAGGTGGTTATTTATGGCTTTTAAGAAACAACAAAAGAAAGAATGTGGTCACTCTCCTATTTTATAAAAGCCCTCTCATGGGGCTTGAAGGACGGTCTGGAAGAGGAGAGCTCGGGCAGGGGAGCTCTTCGAAGGCTGGCCCAATGACCCAGGGGGCACAGGCACTTGCCTGAACCCGGGCAGGGCCCAGGAGCTCGGCGGTGTCCTGGAAACAGGCTCAACGCTACGGACAGCTTTCCTCAACCCACGGGCTGGGGCTACAGCAGCGTGAAGGTCAGCGCTGGCTGGAGGGAAACTCCATGTCGACAGCAGGAATGAAAAATACCCCGAGACAAAAGGAGACTGACACTTCCAAGTGGAGTGTGAGTCAACCGAAACTATTCTGACAACGGTAGGGTCGTGCGACTTTCCTGCCATGTCAGCCCTCAAAGAACACTTTGGGGTTATCTCACGGCCGTAGACATCCTTAATGAACCTGACCGTAGGCAAATGTCAAAGGTGTGGCACTGCATCATCGTTTCAGGGGGGGGGGGGTGTGGTGTGGGCTGGATTCATTCACTCAACATCTGCAGGGGAGCCGCTGAGGTAGGCAGGGAAGCTGGGAGGGGCGGGGGTGGCTCCGACTCAGAGGGGAGCAGGAGCAGGAACCAGAGCAGCGCATCTCATGATGCAACCAGGTTCTAGGAGGCGCCCGGGTGAGAGCCTCCAAGAGCTCAGAGGGAGGAGGGAAGATCAGCCACGAGGCCGTGGGCCTTGGGAGAGGTGCCTGGTTGTGCATGTGTAGAAATTAGGTGGGAAAGAGATTTTAGGTTGAGAAAACAGCTTCGGGGCATGATTACACATAGCCCAATTTCAGAGGACTGAAATCATCGGGCACAGAAGTTCAAAAACGCTGCAGTCTGGGGTTCGTAAACAGGTGAAGGGTCGGAAACAAGAAGGAAACAAACTATATTACTGAGCACTGACCATGCGCTGGGTGGCAGTGCTCTAAGTACCCTGAATGTACTAACTCCAAAGCAGCCCTATGGGGCGTCTCCCAAGCCTTCCAGACAACAGGGTTCAAGGGCCTTAAATATTGGGCTAATGAGCTGGGATCCTGGGGCCAGGGGTCCCAAACTGCTCTGCACTGCCCTAGTGTCCCATGGGGGTCCCCCAGGGGTGCCCTGGATACGAGGAGAGCAATCCAAGGGGTGAAGGCCCCCACTTCTAAAGTCTAAACTAGAGACGATCTGCTCTCCTCTGTTTTACTTTCTAGGCTTCTAACTAAGGAAGGTTTGTTTGGAGAAAACTATTCCTTTCTCTGATTATTTTAAGCCTGTACATTATTTGGAGATGAAGGTGTCATTTCCAAAGTTGAATTTATAAGCACAGGATTTAGCTGGGAGTGTGTATAGAACGGTGTAAAGAGGAAAGTCCGCTTAAAAGCCGCTGATGTGGTCCAGGCAAGAGATAGTGAAGCCGGCGCTGGGCAGGGGTTGTGGCTATGGGTGTGGGGTGTGGGGTGTGGCTGGCTCTAGAGCTAAGGCACAGGTGGGCTCCGGAGGACTTGGAGACTGAGTGGGGGCACAAAGGAGGGAGGAGGTTGGGAGGGCTCCGATGTGAGCAGAGCGAGCAGGGCTCAGGGGGCACGGCGAGGAGCTCAGTCCTGGCTGGAATCAGGCTCGGTCTCCTCACAGTCGCCACCTTCTCTCCGTGCCTAGGAGCCAGCTCAGCACCCCCCCTCCCCACCCCCGGAAGGACTCTGCCGTCACCCGACACCTAGCAAGGCATCCCTAATGAAGTAAGACTTTAATAAATCTGTACTGACTTAATTCGACTATCCCATGACATCATCTCAAGTTCAAGTTGTAGACAAGGTGGAGACAGAAGGTGCCTTTGCCTTTGACTTGATATGGACGGAGAAAATGAGACAAGCTTCCAGGAAGCTCTTGGGGGCAGGAGTTCACCAGGCAGCGCTGGCAGCAGAGAGAGCTACGCTCTGTGCTGCTAAAAGAACCCAGTTTCAAATCCTGCCTCGTCCACTTTTAGATGCGCCACCGTGAGAAAGTGCTCGTCGCTGTTCAGCATTTGTTTTTGCATGTTTAAAACGGGGGAGATAATATATGTCTTTCTAAAATGTCATGATAATACAATGTGATAATTTATGTAATGCTCAGAATACTGCTTGGGTATTCAGTAAATGCTATACAAATATGGGCACTCCCATCCACCCCCCAGACCATGTTAAAGAAAGTATCTCTTTTCATACTCTTAGCAGTGTCCAAGGTCACAGCTTCACATCCTTAAAGGGGGGATCTGTGCCTATGAAAGGTAAATCAATGAAACGCCCACTATGCTATGGTGATGAATCCACTAGACCGAGCTGTGGATGAGGGTGGTGTTCAGTTCAGGATTGGGAAAGGTAGAAAGAACCTTCAATTAGAGACGAGACAACCCACCACAGGCATGGCATTCTATTACAGGTGCCAAGGGGACGTCAGAAATCTCAGACAACTGTTCACACAGTGCTCTGTCTTTTCTCAGAGGCACTTAGAATTATTAGTTATACTCCAAACATGATCATTTGGTTCCTTTCTGTTTTCTGAAGGAGGGTGCACGCACCTATGTAACTTTATTCTATGTATATTAAAAAAAAAAAGTCCAGCTTCTTGATTGAAAAACAATAATTGTGGAGCTTTTGGAGACAAAGTCAAATACTACGGAGGATTTAATACCAACGCCATGTGTAATTTGCATAGACTACAAAGGTAATCAATCTTGCATTGTTTTAAGTTCAATGAGTACACAGCAGTTGATGACTTTGCCTGGGATAATCCTTTTCAAATGTTATTTTCAATTCAAAAGTGTCTGCCAAATAATAGTGGATTTCCCTCGAATGACAATGGCATACCGCCTACTCTCTCAGAAGGGGGGTCTGCTGTGGGGGGGAGGGGGTGGTGTGGAAGCAGGCACAGCCAGGGTGCCACCCAGTGTTCCACAGGAATGGGGAGCAGCTGCACGTACAGAGAGGCTTGTCTTTCAGGTTTCTCCAGGCACAGCTAAGACCTGGCACCGACCCCGGAGCGTGGGTGAGCTATAAGCCCATTCGTCTTTGTTGTTTGTTGAATCTGACTTATATTGGCTTGCAAGATTCAACTGTTACATATTCAGACGTTTTGGTAGCTTGAAACAGGACACGGGTGGGAGTATTTACACCAGGGAAATAGGCAAAGTCTACAATGAGTAGCCAGGTAATAAGTGAAACCCAATTCTGCCTAAGCACATTACCCTTAGGACCAGAGATAATCTTGAGGAGTGTTCGTTTACAGCCAAGATGTCTGGGAATGAGCAAAGCAGTCCAGGACCGTTCTGTGCACATGCCTGACATTTCAATTTCTCTGGACTCTTGCAGACGGAAGAAACAAACAACTCTCCCTCCTCCTGTGTCTTATGTAGGGAGAATGAGACCTGCATCACCACACTCCGCTTCCCTATTAAGTGCAGCTAGGTTCTGCAATGGCCATTTTGATGAGCGATTTCTACATTTTGACAGATTTTCTCAGAGTATGATCTACCTCTGAAGAGCAATAACATCCCAGATGGTGTCTTCAATGAGGTATCTGAATGGCCGTTAATTCCGAATCACTATGATGACTCAGAGTGAGTTGTGTGTGTTTGCCGAGTGCATCTGTGGGTGTTCCCTACAGCCAACGTGCACATTCGAAAGGGGAGGGGCTCGGGAGTTCTTTAAGAAAGCAGCTGCAGGGTGGGAGAGAGTTAGCAGGGTGGGGAGAAGAGAATGGTGAATGTGAGTGACCCGATGTTCATGGTATCCATTTAACCCCAGCAGCAGAAACAGAGGCATCGTTATTTATTCATTCATTCACTTATTCCTTTTCTTTTGTCCAACAAATATTTTGAGATTAATGTCACTATGTCACATGCTGAGCAAAGAGTAGTGAGAAAGACATAGGTGGTCCCCGCCCTCAGGGAGTAGTGCAATGGGGGACATAGTTATCAAACTAATTATTACACACGTAATTATTTAATTTCAACTGTTAGTTGGCGCTGCAGCGGAGAACTATGGGATAAAACAAGACTGAATAATGGGATCCCACCTAGGCTTAGGGGATCAGGTAGGACTTCCTTTAGTAAGTGATATTTAATAGTCCATACAATGCATGTGTTCATTAAAGAGTCCTGTAATGAACTAGCTAGCCTTCGGGGATCGAAAGATGAAAAGGCTGTTCCCTGTCCTGGGGGGACTCACTGTCTAATGGGCCGTCTGACTGCATCCGAGATGCAACGACATAAAGACACGATAAAGGAAAACGTGGCGTCCAGAGAAGCAGAGAGGACGAAACCACTCACTAGGTCTTAGAGTGTTTCTGGAAAAAAAAATCTGATGCTTATGCAGAAGCTCACTTCACGAGTAGGAGTTAACCAAGGAAGGAGTGGGAGATTGAGGGAAGGGACCACTCCAGCCACAAGCAAAGGGGTGGAGGCACTGGGCCTCTGATGCCCAGAACACGGTTGAGTAGTCAGTCAAATACATTTAACTATGTCTCTATTTGTTCTTTTCCCTGACGATGTCAGTTTCGAGAGAGCAGGACCCATCTCCTCCATGGATGTACTTTGAAGAGAGCAGTCTGTGGATCTCATGGAACTTGACTTGGCTCCTACCTCCCCCATTCGCTATGTGACCTTGGACAAAGCACTTGAACCTTTCAGCTTCAGTCTTCTCATCTTTGGAGTGGGGTGAGAGGTTTGTGAGTGCTCGTGCGCACGAGGCGTTCTAGGCAAGGTACCGACAGCTAGAAGACACTCAGTGGAGGCTGAAGTGGACCGCGGTCATTTGATGATTCATGGTCCTGCCTATATTTAAGTTCCTATATCGTTCTTTCATGTTTCTGGTTGTGTAAGCACTGTTTTAGAATAAAAGCAACCTTGTAAGTGATTTAAGCATCAGAATCGACCTTGAGGCTGTTGTTTCCTCTATAACACGGGGAGTTCTGTTCAGGTGTTCCACGTGGTCTGGGGTCAAGAGAGATGTATGTACCAAGTCGTTATTAGCTTTTTACCGGGACCTTTAACACAACATCAGTAATTTCCACCTTGCCAGGTATCGTTTGAATTTTTCAGGAGGGAAAGGGGGGTAAGGGAAGGTAGAAGAGGGTCAAGAGGGGATAGATGGTGATGGAGGGAGACTTGACTTGGGGTGGGGAACATACGATACAATGTACAGATGATGTACTGTAGAACTGTGCACCTGAAACCTGTACAATCTGATTAACCAATGTCACCCCAATAAATTCAATAAAAATTTAAAAAGGATAAAAATGCAAGAAAGACACTAAAATAAAATTTTCTCTTTCTAAATATTGGATATTGACAGTAATTGCTTGCAGAAAAAGGACCTTAGGTCACTCCTCTAATTGGTTTTGCATAATTGATTTGGGAATATGTTTTATCACCTTGAATTCTGACAGTTGTGCCCGGAGCACAATTTATTTCACTGTATCCAGGAACTATCAATTGTAAGGTGTACCTTTATTCATCTGAACAGCTCAGAAAGAAAAATGTCAATTAAACTATGACCCAGTGATTTCTTACCACTCTGTGTTCTTCTAAACTCATTGGAAGAGCTTCTTTAGACGTCTTTAGACATAATTTTGTCACATATAACCTGTGTATTTATTTTAGAGAGTGAAATAAATTGGGCCCTGGCCAGGTGGTTCAGTGGATAGAGCATCATCTTGGCGTGGTGAGGTAACAGATTCAAACCCCGGTCAGGGAACATATGAGAAGCAACCAGTGAGTGCACAACTATATAGAACAACTAAATGAAACAACGATTTGATGCTTTTCTCTCTCTCTCTCTTTCTTCCCCACCTCTCCCTTTTCCTCTCCCTTCTCTTTTCTCTCCCTCTCTCCCCTTCCCCACCTCAAATTAATGAAAAATTAAAAAAAAAAAAGAAAGTAAAATAAATCAGTTAAGGTATTAATAGAACATCTTCATATTTAGAGTCAAATGTATTATTGTAATGGGGATTTTCTCTCCTAAGCTACTGATCTAAGCTCTGCAACTTTTAATACAAACGAACTGGCAATGATAACTACTACCTCCAGATCAAAAGCATTCTGATTTCGGAGAGATTAAAATGTGAAAAAAAAAAAGTGAGTCAAACGTGTCTGAGAATTTCTGGAAAAGTGTAAAAATGCGACGGACAATGGAGCCGCGATCCATCAGCCGGCCTGGGGCTCCTCTGGACCGCTAGGGATCTGAGCAATTGTCCAGTGAGGAGCCACGGCCCACGTTTCCCACTCCAGGATCAATACTTCACTTCATGAAGTCAGAAAAGGTCCATCACGCTGTTTTATCATCCCTGTTAAATTTCCATTCTGGACCCCAAACTCACCAGCACCGCTTAATACTGATCAAATTGCACCTTGGTGACATGCCTGGGGCCGTACAACTCTCTCACGAAAATGGGAACGTTCATTTGACCATAACAGTAACTGCAAGAGTCCATATAATACAAAGGAAAACTTTTTTTTTCCCTCCCTCCGATTTTATATTTTATCTCATCCATTTTTCCCTTCTATTGCACCTTGGAAATGGCTGCACAAATCTCTGGTGGAACTACGTTTGTCAGAAAAGCTTTTTACTTACTTTCAGCTCCTACTATTTGTACGTCCCATTATGCACCGGCCACGCCAGGTAACTGAAATGGCCCGTGGAACGGGGCCTCTGGGAACAGCCTGGGCGCCAGGCGGAAGGCCCAGAACTCGAGCACGGCCTAAAACTGCTCCACTGCCCTGCGACTCCCAGGTGAGCTATCCACAGGCTTCCTGCTGGCATGTGAGCTGTCCTTATTACAGCTTACTCATCTGTTCTTCCATGGATTCGGCAAAAAACTGACGGACCCGACTCTGGGGAGTCAGCTGGGATACAGTGACATTCAAGGACATAGCCCCGCCTTCGGTGAGTACCCAGTCTAGCCACTAGACACACAAAATAATCGAAAAAGTAAAAGCAGCGCTTTAAGGACTTCAGAGTGAGTTCAGGGCAGTGGTTCTCAACCTTTCTAATGCCGTGACCCCACAATACAGTTCCTCATGTTGCGGTGACCCCAAACCAAAAAATAATTTTGGTGCCTACTTCATAACCGTAATTTTGCTACAGTTATGATTCGGAATGTAAATACCTGATATGCATTATGTATTTTCCGATGGCTTTAGGCGACCCCGCCGGGGTCGCGACCCACAGGTTGAGAACCGCTGGTAGGGGGTTATGAGAGTAGGGGGAGGCGGGGCAGCCTTCAGAGGAAAAGAGCGACATGAGATGAAAGAGTTCTCATCAGGTTCAAAGTAGTGCAGGGAGAGCCCCTGCGCGCAGAACCCAATCCCCCCTGGTGGAGGAACATTTATAACCCTCTGTGTTACCGAAACACAGAAATCCGTATGGGCACAAGGAAATAACCCGTCTACAGACCCGATGCAGAATTCATCGATTTTTGCACGTGCCTTTTTTGTCTTTGTCTATAACGAGTGCATATAAAAACCAGAGCCTTTTAAGTGCAGCAACTTGCAGACAATGTGGGGGGATAAAAAGAACAAGTTCAAAATTCAAGGAAAGTTTCCTTCCTTGTTGGGTATCCTTGTTAGTTCCCTTCTGGATCCAGTGAGCAGAGGTGACCTCACGATCCTGACCTCACCCTGGGGGGGGGGGGGTGCTGCAGCCAGGAAAGGGGCCGATGCCTTCCAGCATTATTTCAGCGTCATTGGCGTCAGCGGACGTTGGGTTTCTATTTGCAGCGGAGAGGTGCTGGGGCCTCGGGCTCAGACCAACTAGGGCCAGAACCCACCTGGCACTTTCCAGCTCTGTAAGTGTGAGCAGATCTCCTTGGAATGGCCGCCTCCTCGTCAGGAACACGGCCACGCAAATAACGCCTGCCTGGGAGAAGGCGAGGCGTTCTGGCACAAGGCCTGGCAATTAGCAGATGCTCAGTGAATGGGGGATGGGCTTCTACTCCTCACTAACCTCCTTCTGTGATCTTCACATTCTATATCCTTAAGGTTATGACTCGATACGTACTTATTTTTTCTTTTCAATTGCAGAATGTCTGAGAGTTCGCAAGATGCTTACAGGTGCCTATTTCCTGTTTGTTCCTCTCTCGTGAGACCCCTAAGGATGACTTGCCCCGGGGTTAGACAGGTAGTAGCTGGCAGGGCCAGATCTAATTTCTGGTCTAATCATTTCCAATCCCGCCTTCTTCCTGCTTTAGCCAGCCATCTCCCAGGCGCCAAACGGGTTGTCAGGATTCTCCGGAGGGAGAGAGATGAAGTGGCTCTGGATAATTCAGGGCCAAGGGAAGCGAGCTTTCACGCGTATGACACAGTCGAACCTGGGGTATGAGATCGTCCCTCCAGGGGGAGCCCCCAGGAGCATTTGACAGCGACACTGAGTCAGTTCTGTGGTGGTTGATGTGCTTCTTGCGGTACCGGGGGAATATTTTTGTCCATCTCCTGTTCTCGGCCACGTCCTCTGTGTGGACACCTATTAATGGAGAATATACGGTGAGTTTCTCCTCTCTGCTCCGTGTCAGAGTGGAAAGGTTTTTAGTTTCTTTTGGGAACCTGTTTTTTTCTGGGGTAATTGCGAACAGCTTGGCAAACGTCATCTGGCAGAGGACAAATAGGGAACACATATAATTATTTGTCCTCATTAGAGAACCAGCAGCTACATTTGTCCCTTTGGGAAGGGAATGGAAGACATCTCCGGGGAATAGATCTTGTCTCGACAACCCCTGGCGCAGAAGCAGTGAGAAACCTCGCGGGTCCACCTCTGCCATCGGCCTCCACCCTCCCTGTCTTCACTCTTACAAGTGTGGTCTCCGCCTCATGGAGTTGGTTCCGACTGGAGCCTACTATGGAAAGTGCTCTGGTGTGAGGGATAATGGGGGGGGAGGGGCCTGGGGAGGCCGGTGGATCGCAGAGGAATCCTGACTTCTCCACTTCTCTCGTGACTGGGGATGAGCATTCATAATCCCTGAGGCTCCTTTGTAATTCTCACTCATAATAAAACCATGGGGTCCAATAACCCTTCTAAGTGTTAATGTGAGGATTCAGTAAGATGATGTATGGTGAATGCCTAAAATAATAGTTTGGCAGATAGTAGGTGCTCGATAAAGGTCAACCTCCACTCTTCCCTCCTGTGATGTGTCTGCTCATTCCCTCCAGGCAAGCAGTACAACGCACACCTATGATGTCTTAAAGAGCCAGCGCCGTCCTGCCTGATTACCGACTTGAGCCGTTTCCACGTCTCTCACGGCCCCAGAGGTCCAGACTCCCCGCCTGCTAAGAGCTGGGTGCCATCTTGAGAGGGCCGTGGCAGCCTCTGTCTGGTCACTGTGCCCGAAGCATGTGCCCCCGCCCACTGGGGGTGGGTGGGAGTAATTCTCCAGCTAACGTGCCCAGTTACATGAAAGAGGGCTTCTGAATCTCAAGGCTGTTGAGATTAGACTGGTTAATGACCACATGCGAGTTTCCCAAAGTGTTCGCTTGTCAGGATCCAGCACTGACTGAGTGGCTAAAGTTCTGAGTGGCCTTTGAGCCAGGTTTAAATTGTGGCAGATGTAGCCCCACACGGGGACTGGAGAGAAGTTGTTAGTAACGACACGGCACTCGGCCGCAGGGTGCGGGAACACTAATCGGGGCTGCAGACCTCGGAGGGCAGGCCTGGGAAGGCAGAGCCTGCACCCTCCCACACCAAGCATGGGCCTCTTCCGGGCCAAGCCTCCGTGACTCCCTTTCCTCAACCCCAGCTGGATTAACCACTCCAGATCTGCACACGGGCAGCATCCACAGGGACAGCTGCACCCGGTGACCATCACGGATGAATCTATGACTTGTTTGCCTCCACCAGTTGCAGGCTGATTTGAGATCACGCTCCTCGGTGCCTAAGCTAGTCGCTGCCACCTAGCAGGTGTTTGCTGCTAACTGGGGAGGAGAGAATGAGAAAGGAAGGGTGGAAGAGACCTCTGCGCAAGCCCCCGTAGTTTCTCTCCTAAGAGCAGCCACCCTCCTCTGTGCCGCAGAACGCCGCCACCACCCTGCTCCCGCCTGCCTCTGCGCCGCACACCGCCTGTATTCCCCGTAACCTCCCATCAGGAAAGCTGCGGGACTCAGAGGGGCGGCGGGCCAGGAGCCTGCAGCCCACCCGTCGTCTCCCTGACGTCCTTCCTGCGCGTCTGGTTAGGATTAGAGCCGGCGGCGTACAAGACGGAAAAGCAACAGCAGCGGCTTAACCCCAAGACACAGCCTTCTTCAGTGGTTTCCAACGGCCGGTCCGCTTATTCCTCTCCTAAACCAAAGAAGGTGGAGACTGGAGAGTCCAAAACGTTACGGCGGCTCCTTCCTTGGGGCTCACTGAGACCCCTGCTCTATCGCAACGTCAGGGTCACTTTATGCTCCAGGGTATGCCCTGGTGCTGCGGCGGGCGGGGGCCAGTTTGAGACCGGAGGGAGGAGGAAAGGCAGGAGAGTGAACTGGAGGCATCCCCAGCCGCGCTGGCGCCCTCTAAGTACAAGTCCCTGTACATCACTTCTGGTACAACTCTTCGGCCGGAAAGTAAGCAGACAGCAGCGACTGGCGGAAAGGGAGGTTGAGAAAATATGGCCCTTTTCTTTTGCCCAAGAAGGCCATGTGCCTTGCCAAAAATTGGGGTTCTGATATTAAGGCGTTCGGGGAGAATATGCCTTGAGGTGGGAAACCAGCAAGCACAGCCTCCTGGAAAGAGCTAAAAGGCAACAATTGAAAGGGAAGGCGGTTGCTTTTCCCTCTAGAAAGACCCAAACCCCTAAACGCCGTTTCTCCCGACAAGCGCTATTCAGATGTCTATTTCAGGGAGAGAGAAAAAGACGGGGAAAAATGATGCTTTCTTTTCAGCTCCATAAAAGTGGCCCAAAGAAATCAACCACCAGGAAAGAAGCAAATACGTATTAATTCCCTCCCTGCCCCAGGTGCCAGACACACTTTTATCTCATTTAATTCTTGGAATAGCCCAAGGATGTTATCTAGTATTACTTCCACTTTGTATATGGAGATCCGAGTTCAGAGAGGTTAAGTGACTTGCTCAAGGTTGCAGAGCTAGTACGGGATGAAGCTGAAATTCAAATGAAATCCCCTTACACACCCATTTCTGTTCTCTGTGTAACAGTTACTCTTGACACCGAAGTAGAAGAGGAAGGAAGAGGCATGACAGCATCTTCAATACAAAGAACAAAATGCCCTTGAATTTGGGTTTCAGCATTTGGTGCAGAATATTAAATGTCCAGAGTCTCTTTCATGTACAGGCATTTGTCTGATAGACAACATTTTCTGCATACATGAATTTTGAAAATATTTTAAATCTCTGAACCAAGGTGCTCTGTATCGGTGGTGGACAGGAGAGAGGACAGCTGAATGCACAATTTCCAAGTCTGAATATGAATGGCCTGCTGGCCACTGAACTCAGGGACGTTTTCCCTGTGTTAGAGCAACGCTGAGTTCTCTGGTGTTGGGCCACACGGGCTTCTAGGTACTCAGGCGACTCGGAGAGACAGCACTGGAGCTGCACAAGGAAGCAGTCAGCGCGACCCCTTTGGGATCAAAGGGGACATGCAGGTCACTGAGGGCAGCCTCTCACATATGGCAGAACGCTGCTCCCTAATCCCTCTCGTGAGTAATCATCCAGCAATTTGGAAGAAGGGGGTTTACTGTTTTCTAAGGCAAGGCATTCCAGTGACGTACTTCCCCTTTTAAAATAAAGTCAAAATCCAAACTCCTGAGTTTAACAGCAAAGAAGTATTGAGGGTCTGCCATGCACTGTGCTTTTATACAAAATTATCTTCAATAACTGTCTTCCACACAGGACCAAGTTTGCAGAGCATTCATCATTCAATAGATCTTTCCAGGACATAGGTCAACTTTCCCAATGGTTTGCCCATCCATGGCTCCCCAATCTTAGCAACCTCTGCTGGTCAGGGGCTGGGGTTTGCACTCCTGGCAATTGAAAGCCCTCTTGTCCTTTCTGCCGAGCCTCTTCAGTGGGCTGCAACCACCAATGCTCTGGAGCAGCTGGCTTACAAGCTAACCTACCGCAATTATGGACTCAACTGACAAATCCAAGTTCAATGTCCTAGCCCTGTTCTCCCAGAGCTCAGTCTCCAGCAACTGATACTGAACACTCAGGACTTTACGTGCACTCCTATCACTTTACTTACTCATGCATTTATTTACTTATTCTTTCTTTCTCTCCTTCCTTCCTTCCTTCCTTCCTTCCTTCCTTCCTTCCTTCCTTCCTTCCTTCCTTCCTTCCTATCTTCCCTCCTTTCTTCCTTCCTTTCTTTCCCTCAAAGCTGTTGCCACCCTGTCTTTAAGACAGTTCCTTTCCAGGAGGCGATATGACATACACACAGAACAACCCCATTGTTATCTGGTTATCTATGCTGCGTAACCGCGCCAACACTTAGCAGCTTAAAATTACCAGTAATGATTGATTTTTCTCCTGCATCCGACATGTGGGCAGGGCGCAGGTGGGACAGCTGTCCTCAGTGAGGCACATTCCACCAGGGGTTGGCGAATCCACTCTCAAGGCAGCTCGCTCACACGGCTGGCATGTTGGTGCTATGAGCTGAAAGCCCAGCTGGGACTGTGGGTCCGGGCCAGGAGCTCCGGTTTCTCTCGACATATGTCTCTTTGCGGGTGTCTCTGGCTTATGTCCCTGCATGGTGGCTGGGTTCCAAGAGCAAGTGTCCCAAAGGAACCAGGCTGAAGCCGCAAGGCCCTTCCTAACCGAGCCTGGGAAGTCGCACAGAATAAACTTCCACCGTATTCCATTGGTCAGCTGGTCACTGCGCTCAGCCCAGATTCAAGGGGTGGGGACGCAGACCACGCCTATCAATCACAGGTATGTGAAAGGATTTGTACCCCACGGACCTACCTCGCAAAGCGGTCAGCTCTCACATGTGCTTTCGTGTGACCTAGCACACGTTACGTCACTACCCTAAGCTCAAACTTCCCCCTCCTGTGGTGAGAGAGAGCACAATCTTGGCAACATATAGCCACTGCCAGGCCCGCCGCCATCCCCCCCAGGAGCCACAGGCGGGCTCGCTCCTCCTCTCCACTTGGAGAAGCAAGTTATTATTCCATTCAGGTTACCGGAATTAATCAGTTCATCTGAAATAATCAAGTTCAATCCTCTCCAGCTTCTCCTGAGTTTTTAATAAAATTCCAGACAGGTCAGGGCACTGGGGCACACCCTGTGAGGCTGCTCTTCCAACTGGACACACAGTGCTCTTCAGCGGCGGTCACCTGGGTCACTACAGATCCCTGCTGGCCCCTCGGAGTGTCTGCAGTCGAAGTTCTTCATTTTCCTCTTCCATGGACACCAGACTCCAGAGAGTAGTGATGAGTGAATGAGCAGGCAAATAAACAAATGGATGAGCAAATCCAGAACCAGTGTTAAGACAATGCAGTCGGGTCATAACTTCAAGATGCAGGTGAAGAATTTGTTTCCCAGTAGTCAAAGTAAGTGAATTCAGCTAGAGAGATCCCCCCCCCCCCCCAGAGAAAAGGCCTTGAACATCCTGACTGACCAAATGTGACTTTGAACAAGAAGTGACGTTGGCATTTATTTTGGCGGCACGATTTGGTCCCAAGTCAACCTCACATCAGTCTGCCTCATCTAACTCCAGCGCGAGTGACTATCACAGAGAATGCTCTTGAGAAAATATTTGCAAAATCTCTGCTTCCCTTCGTGCGTTGGTATCTCGACATGGTCTCATCTGATTCTCAGAGGGCTTAAAGTAGTTAGAAAGCTTCGAGGAATTATTTTATATATTTGAATAAAATTGTTCATCACTGCATTCTGTTGTGAAGGCATGAACCAGGGAAAAAGATAAAAGCATCTTTCAAATTTAATGTCCCAATTAATTAATTTTTACTTACAAAGTTGGAACCTTTGCCAAGGCCCCTGAAAGCATTATAAAAGATTGATGTCATAAAGATAAGAATTTAACTGGGTCAAGCCCAACCATCAGATTATTCTTAATTAGGAATGAATCTCTATAATTTCTGTAAAAATTGACTGAATACTAGATGACACACTCAATTATTAATGTGATTCGAGGGGCACGGGGTTTGAAAACAGGCAGCGCCTCTTAACTGATGTCAGGAACCGTGCCCTCTGCCTCGATCCATTCTGCGGGCTGCTGTTTGTTTTCCAAGTTCACAAAATGTCATCTTTCATTATAGATGGCGCCCGGGACACACATCCCCCTTCATGCCTTCTCTCGGTGTCAAATGTAAAATACTGGCCTGGAAAGAGAAACACGTGCTTTTGTCAGAAGAGGCGTCGTTTCCAAAAGGTCACATTTGAAACCTGTTCAGTGAGTGAGTCAGCTTGCAACTTGTGGGCTCTGACTGTGGTTTTCAAGAATCAAAAAGGTTGGGCCCTCTGGGCAGTTCCAGATAGCGCTGAGGATGGTCGCGTTCGGCAGGTGGAAGGGAGAGAGCGCAGGAGAGAGACGCGGTGCTGTCTTGTCATCACATCACAGGCGGATCTCGTGCACGTAATGTTGAGAATCCACGCGCACTGAGAATACATTCCGACCTGTTCCGCGTACAGAAACTTCTGCCGCAAGGGAAACCGGGCTGCCACAGTAAATGCAGACATGGTGGTAACCTAGGGGACAAACGTTACGAGGAAGAGGCATAAAGAAACTTCGCGGATTGATGGAACATGTGGTTCTGGGATGGTGGTTACACACATGCACGCGCACGCATTACAGCCCTTGCAGTACACTTCCCACGCAATCCTCATCCCTCCTAAGAGAAGAAACCCAGCTCAGATGTATTTTGAGGGACTCCTCCGTGGCTTTTAGCCACTCTGCATCCCCAGAGCCCTGACGAGCACCGTGCTCCAATCCCTCAGTAGGGGTGGCAGGTACAGGGGCGGACGGGTCTCAGGCTAACAGACCCGTTCCGAGCCTTGCGGGAAAGTATGGGCCTCAAACGGTTAACGGGGGGGGGGGGGGGCTGCGAAAAGCAGGGGGTGAGAAGAGGAGGCTGAGCAGACACCCCCTCAATCAGTTCCCTACCAGACAAGCCTCAAGAAGGACTGGATTTCCAAGGGAAAGAATGAGTAATAAACAGGGATGGGGAGGCGAGGCGGACTGGGGGCGGGGCGGGAGGGGGCGTCAATGTCATCACCAGACTGGCTTTTCCCTCTAGCCCAAGGGTCCCCAAACTTTTTACACAGGGGGCCAGTTCACTGTCCCTCAGACCATTGGAGGGCCGGACTATAAAAAAAACTATGAACAAATTCCTATGCACACTGCACATATCTTATTTTAAAGTAAAAAAACAAAACGGGAACAAATACAATATTTAAAATAAAGAACAAGTAAATTTAAATCAACAAACTGACCAATATTTCAATGGGAACTATGCTCCTCTCACTGACCACCAATGAAAGAGGTGCCTCTTCTGGAAGTGCGGTGGGGGCCGGATAAATGGCCTCAGGGGGCCGCATGTGGCCCGCGGGCCATAGTTTGGGGACCCCTGCCTAGCCTATAGGGCAATAACGGAGATGACCGAGCGGGAGCCTCAAAGGTGACACCAGGTACCAAGGGAGGTCACTCTGAGGGCAACCCTAGGAATGGATCGATGGGGCTTTGCCTGCAACTGCTCACTCCTGCCTTTTCTTTCCACGAGGCCCTCTTCTATTTTTCTTAATCTCTCTCTTCCCTTTCCAGATTCTGACACAGACCTTTTTTTTTTTTTCAACAGTACGGTTAGCCTGCTCTTTCAAGAGCAGAAGTTTGTATCGCTTGACTAAATCCTATTTCACAGAAAGCACATTCAGCCGTTCAACTAGGGATCATGCATATCACCTATAATTTGATTCCAACATCTCTCTCTATAGCACTTTCTTTTGTTGTTCTGTCCTCTCATCGCTATCTATTGTTACATTTGGATATGCAGGTGGGTGCGGTTAGCCCCTTTTGCGATTTATAAACGAGTTCAGCGGTTTCCATTTCACCACAAAACGGCAAAGATCTGAAAGCGGCCACAGAAAACCGACTTTGACTTGGAGTTCGCTAGGGCACATTTCATTTTGCCAAAGCTTAGGTCAAATTTAGAACCTCTGACATTGCTGAATCGTAATGTTGCGCCGAAAGAGTGTGACAGGCCACATGGAGCTCAGGGTAGAAAACGGAGCCTGTCTCAGGAGGAATTCAGTCCCAGGCTAAAAAAGTAACCTGTGTAAAATCTGTACACTGTGTCATTGTAAACTCTGACCTTACGAACCCCGTCACACTGTGGCCACCGGGAACACAAACTCTTGCTTATGACTGCCTCCCGCCCTTTGTCCACGTATCTTATTGTTGTTGTTTTTTTTAACTCTTTCTCACGGAAATACATTTCAGCTTGGTCTGCATCATTTTCCCATTATTCAGTGCAAATGAAGTTTCTGCTCGGACGGAGTACAGGTGGACGCCCGCACGCACACATTTCTACTTTGCTCCCCAGAATTCTTCATTTCCGGAAATCGCCTTTGTAAATAACACCCCCCAAAAATATATACAACGAGGCATGACCAAACTGTTTATTTCTCCTGGCCACATTTCTCCAGGCCGAGGGAAGACTATCTACGGCTCTTGACCCATCAGAACTGTTCACAGAACCCCCTCTTGGTCGCGAGGTTCGCGGTAGGAGAACACATAGTCAGCGGCTGAGTGCTGGGCCGGGGACTGCGCACGCATGTCCTTAGGCAGGCAGGCTGCACCTTTGGGTAATTTCTATTTGAACATGGAAGAAAATGAGGCTCGGATACCCGAGGGACTTACAGAAGGACGTCACGGTCGCCCGGGGGGGGGGGTAACACGGGGTGCGGAACAGGGGCAAAGAACCGAGCGTTGGTAGAAATGAACCGAGACAAAAATGAGTGAAAACGGAAAAAAGCATCCATCAGCTCCTACCACTGCCAACACAGGAGTCAAGAGGGTACCATGAAATGTGCCTGAGAAACAGGATCTGAGTCCATTATAGAAATCTGAATACGGAAAATAGCAACAGGTTCCGAAGTAACTGTGACTGTGACTTCCAGGACAGACCACTGAACTGAGTTTGCGGCAGGACGAGAGGCGAAGCAGATTTAGCCCCTGGCCCGGTGGAGTCTACAGTCTCAGGGGAAATCGTGCGGAAAACCGTGGCCATCGGTTAGTAAATTTTAAATGCTTAATGGTGCCTTTAAGACGGCCCACAAGGAAACAAGGCCTGCTTGCAAACACTGCGAGCAGGACCAGGGGCAGCTCCCTCTCGCCTCTGGTGTTTTCCCTCCATGTGTCCTGACCTTGTCCAGAACTCCCGTAAGCTCCCGCTCCTAGGCAGAAAAGTTTACCTCCGGATGCCGGTCAGACATCGATCCCTCAATATGCACTGGCTGTGACGTCTGACCTCTGCTCCTTTGAAACTAACTTTTGCCAGCTCTCTAGTTTCCGTGGGAGGAGACTCAGCACCCCAGCTGGTGAGCAGCTGAGCTGGAATTCAAATTCCGTTGCCCTGGGCCGTGCCACACTGAGCAGTGTGGGCAGGAAGCAAGTTCACATTTACCTATCTATCTCAGCTCCAGATACGTTACAGACGATGGCTTTGACCCGTCCGAGCGTCCGTCTCGCCCGTTTTGTACAGTTATATTTCTTTTAAATAAGTAAATAAAACTGAGGGGAAAAAATCATGATAACGAAAATATTTATGCATCTTAGAAAAACAGGCGATTTGGGTGAACTTGGCCACAAGGGCTGAGAATAAGTCGCTGTTCAACTACAATTAAGCTGCCCTGCCCATTCCTGGAAGAGAAGTTTGGCTTTTGAGTTAGGGAGTCATTTAGCTTTGGGAGTTTCCCAAAGTGCCATTATAACAGCATTAGTCATTTCAATGAGATCTTTATGTAATTCCTGGAAGTCTTATTTTGATGCTTGAAATGGAAGACTCCAGAGGCTCTAAGTGGAAGGAAGTGTTTCTCTCAGCACAGGTGGTCCTTGAACTCTGACGGCTTGTTGCATCAATACAGACGGTAGAAGCAGAACGGACATGTGCAGAGGCATAAGCAGTTAGCAGATTTGTTCAAACAGACCCTATCCGTGGTTCTATGGGTAGTGAGAGCTATCATGAGTATCACACATGGATCATGATGAGCTCTGATTTCAGAACGACCTGAGTTTAAACCTCTGCACTGAACCATACTAGCTGCGTAATAGTAGACATTGCAACTGGATGTCTCCAAGCAGGTAACAGCTGGACTGGTGGTGGCACAGTGGATAGAGTGTCAAACTGGGATGCTGAGGTCTGAGGTTCAAAACTCTGGTCACCAGCCTGACCAGGTGGTGGCACAGTGGATAGAGCGTCGGACTGGGATGCGGAAGACCCAGGTTTGAGACCGCGAGGTCGCCAGCTTGAGCGCGGGCTCATCTGGTTTGAGCAAAAGCTCACCAGCTTGAGCCCAAGGTTGCTGGCTTGAGCAAGGGGTTACTCGGTCTGCTAAAGGCCCGCGGACAAGGCACATATGAGAAAGCAATCAATGAACAACTAAGGTGTTGCAACAAAAAACTGATGATTGATGCTTCTCATCTCTCTCTGTTCCTGTCTGTCTGTCCCTATCTGTCCCTCTTTCTGACTCTCTCTCTGTCTCTGAAAAAAAAAACAACAACTCTGTGGTCATCAGCATGAACGTGGGGTCATCATCATGATCCCAAAGTTGCTGGCTTGAGCAAAAGGTCACTGGCTTGGCTTGAACCCCCAGTCAATGCGCATGTGAGAAGCAATCAATGAACAACTAAAAAGACAAGTAATGCAACTACAAGTTGATGCTTCTCATCTCTCTCCCTTCTTGTCTCTCTCTTTCTCTCAATCTTTCTTTCTTGAAAAAAAAAAATGCAGATAATAAAACAGATACTGTGTTATAGCCTGTGAAGTAATTACACACCCTGACTTCTTTGGAATTAGTTCTGATATCAGTATCAACTGCTCGCATCCCCCAATGTGTACATCCTCCGAGCTAGGACGCTGATTGGCTTAGAACAAGCAGTAATCTATCGGCCAGGTAATATCCGTTTCTAAACAAGATACTTTTCAGCTGCTACTGACATTCTCCGAATAATTATCTTTGGTGAGCATGCAAGAAACATGTCACAAATGAGCAACTGTGGAGGAGTCAAGATGCCATTCCAAATACCAGCTCTGTCCACTGGTACACAATTTAGGGTAAGTCACCTGACCACTGGGCTCTCAGTTCCATAGAAACAAAAATGGTAGCAGTGGGTGCTGTGTGTGTGTGTGTGTGTGTGGGGGGGAACACAGGGAGAGTCCAAAGAAAGCTCAAAGTTTTCACCTACAGTAATTAAAAGAACACAACCCTCAGCCATTTTTTTTCCAGGGGAGGGGCTGATTCTCCAATCAACAACAAAAAAATGAAATCAATCAATCAATAATAAATAAATATCCCAGGCTGAAGCACAAGGCGCTATTTTTTTCCACAAAGAATAAATTGGTATCTCGGTGGGTTGGCACGGAGGGATATTTTCCGTTCCTTTTATGAAAGAATGGTTTTAAGGAGCCTTAAGTGTATGGTCTTTGTCAAACATATATGTCTGTATTTTCATTTAAATGTAAATGAAGCAGCGGCCCTTGGCTACCCACCAGTCTTTGCAGAGGAGCACCAGGAAGAATGCGCTGTTCAAATTGAAATTCCTTCTTAAATTATTTTTTAAGTCTCTCAAGATCATACTTGATAATTAATTTCTTTTAGATTTTAAACATCTCTTTCTCTTCCTGCGCAGAGGAAGAGTCGCACCAGCATGGCTGGGAACCGCCTGGCTCGGCACGACGACGCAGTGGGCTGCCGGCCGGGGAGACGTTGGTGCGACTCACGCAGAGATAGAAATATATTAGTTGGGGGATTGCTACTTTCAAAGCAAATAGTACCTTGTCACAAATGTCACACCCTCAAGCCAAGGGGATATATGAATGGCTTCATTATTGAAATCTGGTTGCCGTTTCGGAACTGTAAATCCATCGGTTATGATCGTTTTGGAAACGTGAAACCACAAGTATTAATACACACGCGTTCAGTCCAAGAGAGCACCGACAACCCCCAGCTACTATCACGCTGGGAAAGCCAGGACACGATAGACTGAAAGCATAAGAAAATAGTCCCCATGTCAAAACTGTCACCCGGGTTTGGCGGCTGTAGCCCGGACAATGTTTCTCCCACTCTCCTCCCTCACAGAACGCACCATTTCTCGCTGTCTACAGCATCAAGCCCACGTGTCCTCAGCCTGGCGTTCGAGAGCCTGACCTGGCTCTAGGGAAACTTCTCAGACTGCTTCCCCGGCGCCCCTGTCGGGGGACACCGCTCTCTTCCCACGGGCGCACCCTCAGCTCCTGCCGACCAACGGCCAGGGGCCTGGCGCTGTCTTTCCTTAAAGCGGCCCGCCGCTGCCAGGCACCCCCGTCCCCGCGCTTCCTCAAGGCGCCGAATTGAATCCTGGTTGGACGTGAAGCTCTTTCCTCACCTTCTTGCTCATAATCGGCTCTCAATAGTCTGATCTATGATGAATGAATGAACAAAACAAATTTGTTTCTGGTTTCTAGGCCAGAGCCGTAGATTTCATATCTACAAGGTTTTGAGAATAAAGAATACTGAAGCTCATTAGGGAAACTTGGCCAATAAAAAAAAAAAAAAAAATCTGGAGAGCAGGCAGGCCTGAAGTGTGCCAGGAAATTGTTTTTCTTTTTAATCAAGTGTCCAGCCGTTACGCCATCATTCAGCCACCAGACTTCTTTCGGAGGAATTTGCTGGTCCTCTTCAGGTGAAAGGCCCCGGGTTGTAATCTGTGCATCACAGCTCGAACAAGATCGAACCAGACGTACAGAAGGAAACGGCCTATTTTCTCTTCTAAATGGCCGAGGAGTCCGTCTCCCCACTCTTCATCTCCGTCCTGTCACCAGTCGTTCTCATCCCAGTGTCATTTACCAGGATTACCCAGGGCACCGCGGCAATCCTGCCCGCCGACTACACACCGGCTTCGCGGTATTTCACAGTGCACTATGAAGGGCAAAAAGAGAATCGAACCTTATTAACAGGATGAACTTCTGAACAACACGTCTCAAAACCCCATTAGACACAGAAGTGACAGTGTCAGCAGTATGGCTCCGAGAAATCAATTAATTAAAACTTTATTTTTTTTTTAAAAAAAGCGGATTACGTAGGTGTTCTGGCGGCTTTTAGCGTTTAAAACCTGGCAGCGTGGCGATTCCACGGTGGCCCCGAGTTCCTGAGAGTCTGTTTGCTAAAGACGGTTACAGTCGCCTTTCTGATATTCTGTCTTGGCCCTGGCAAGTTGATTTATCCTCTGAAGAAAACACATACTAGGACCGTGCGCCCAAGAGGAGGAAATGAATGTCGTAAAGCTGTCATAAAGCATTTCAAGTCAAAATAAGAACTCGTGAAACCGGAGGTCTTTACAGCGGGTGATGGAAACTGTGCAGCCCACAGTTACAAAAGCAAGTCATCCAGCTCCAACTTCTTCAGAATAAAACGCCTAAGTCTTTCTCTCTGAGGAAGAGATGCTTGTTCTGTTTTCGTTTCCATGATTTCTAGCCTCTCCCTCCTATTTACAGTGTTTTATTTGTTCATTCATTCATTCTTCACTTTAAACATCTGGCACTTGGAAGGAGCGGGGGATCCACCAATGAACAGGGCAAAGTCCGTGTCCCCAGGAAACAGAGGCATCCTTTGCAAACTCAAAAAGGCTTTCCACTTCTCTGTCTCCATGCTCTGTCTACAAAGAGGTGGATCCGCTTTAACAGCTGACCTGCAACCTCTGATTGGAAGTTGGCTGGCCGGCTAGGCTAGTGAGAAGTTCTGTAACTATTAAAGAACGTAACCCTTGGCCCTGGCAGGGTAGCTCAATTGGTTAGAGAGTTATCCTGACACACGGAGGTCGTGGGTTCGGTCCCCGGTCAGGGTGCGTGCAAGAATAAACCAAAGACAGCATTGAATGAGTGGGGCGACAAACTGATGTATCTCTCTGTCTCTCTCCCTTACTCTCTTTCTAAAAATCAATCAATAAAAAGAAAAATAACGAACTTAAAGCTTATTATGATGAATATGCTAATGAGGCGAGAAGGACCGATATTTTGACTTCTTGCAGGTGGGATCTCCATCGTTGCCTTTAGGAGATGGGTCAGTTTTGTGAAAAAGGTTGGTAACTTGGTTCAGAGGCACGGGCTCAAATGAGAAAGTGCTGAAGTGGTTGCAAATTGATACCAGTGCTGGTGGTAGATTCTCATCAGGGACATCCCGTCCATCTGAGACGCGAGCTGAAACGCAGCCGCCGCCTCCTCCCCAAAGGCTGAGCTGTTCCGTGGCGAGCGCGTTCACACGCGCAAGTCCTGCCCAGAGACGCCGGCTTTTCCCATCCTCCCAAACAAGCGGGTCCTTTGGCAGTGACGTCTTTGAATATGAGTGGGTTTTATTTAACTGATTTCTAGACCTTATTTGAAGAAGTAAACTGTCCCAAGTAGCCTAAGAACTTGTATAATTTTAAAGTAATTTGTAGTGCAATTCTCAATAGCCCATTTCTGAGTTCTGTAGGAAAAAAAAAATATTAAATTTTTTTTATCTCCAAGCCTCTATATTGCTATTAATATTATATTGGCATCTGACCTTCAACCATGAACTGTTGTTTATTTGGTGTTATTACTGTAATAATTTTCTACCTATGCCTATTTTTTTTTGCTGAGAACCCTGGATAATGAGATCTTTTATTCAGACAAACTTTCATAGCAGCTTTTAAAAATATAATACAAAAAATAAAGAAACAAATCTATTTAATAATAAATTGTGTTTTGGATGTGTTTCAAGGTATTATTGATCTTCTGGTTGTAAAAATGTGTTTCCCATTCAGGTTATAAACAGTCTGTGAGAGGAATAGAGCTGTATCTAGCTGTGCAATCTCTCGGTCGCTCTCCTTTCTGTCTCTCTCCTCTCTCTCAAACCCATGAGATGGACTGGAGAGCTGACACAGAGTCTGTTTCTCTGTCTTCTTCTATCTTTTCTTCCCATGTGGCTGAATGGGAGATGCTAATATGCAAACGCTAGGTTTGGACGTGGTGGAAAAGGCAACACTTTAAGGCTAATATTGACCCTGACCTGCAATCCAGTTTGCCAGAATTTTCTGTCAAGGGACTGGGAGCTCCAGTCCGCCGACCATTAGGGCCCTTCCACGTTCATTTGTTTTTGTTCTCCATTTGTTCATCTTCCTTGCAGAAGATGGGGGTGTCTAGAGAGTGAACCCAGATATCCGGGGTCGAAATACCACTTTAACATCATCAGAAAGACTTAAGTATCTTTTCTCATGTGTACTTTTGTCTCTAAACCAGTGCTTCCTGGATGAGAAACAGCCCTCTAATGGGGCACCAAGCTCGAAACGCCAAGTATCAGGTGTGAACTCCGGCTTTAGGGTTTGGGTGGGTGCCGATCAGGGCGGACCCTGTGTTGTCCGCGGGGGACCCAGCGGACTCGGCTTTGGAACGCAAGAGATCAGAGAGCAGGCGGCGGAATGGCTTGAGGCCATAAGGAGGAATTAGCTTCATGCGGAAAAGTGATTCTGACCTCTCAAAATGGTCTGGGTGCCAACCATCGCTCTCTTTTGAGCTTTTCCTTCGAATTTGATCCTGCTTATTGGGTTTTGTGATGAAAGGCTTTTATTGATCAGCACCGAGCGCTTGAAAGTTAAGTGGTTCTGTGGAAAATGGGGAATTAGATGATCATTATTTTTTATCTTTTCTGAAAAGTGCAATTTCTAGTTAGACAGCCGACTAAATAAAACCCAGGGTGTCTTTATCCCAGAAAGTAAATGGAGAAGTGAAATGTGGAATCTCACAGGCAGAATTTCAGTGCCAGTGGATTTCATTAACTACCGCATATGAGCCGAGAGGGAGGAGGCTCGATCTCACTGCAGGAGAGGAGGGCGTTTCCCTTCGTGAGCGGGTCTACGGTGGGGTCAGCAAGCCCTGCTGACCGTCCAAGTCCCCTTCCCCCACACCCTTTCCAATTCAGAACGGTCTTGGGTGAATGCTCCGTGTCGATCCATCTCAGTCCCTAGGTCCTTCCGACCGGTGTTAGGGAGCTTTCCTAACGTAAGCCTGTCCCACCTACTCCCTAAGTCAACTGAGGACCTCAAGCAGAGGATGACTGAACACCCCGTGTGAGAGTCCTCATCCTGCTGTGCTTGGTTATCCTACTTAATTTTTTACTCCCAGCCACTGTTGGTGCTCACCAAATGTCCTTGCTGTGAAGGACGGCCATGACAATGTCACTCTCAGAGTTGAGGAGACCGACGACAACAGTGACTCTTTCCCTGGACGTCAGGATGGGTGGCTGGGCTGGCGCTGTGGGCGAAGCATCTCTTTGGGTTTGGACTCATAAAGCGGGCAAAGGCTCTGCCTACCTGGAGCTTACACGTGAGATAGCTGAAGCAAACAATGAACTAAGGAGATTAAACAATTCATAAACGCATATTGTGGCAAATTCTCCAACAGCGGCAGCAGAAACCCCTACAGAACCTTTGGACAGAATCTCATGTGTGTTTGCAGGGGCCGGTGGATGACATCATGATCCCTCAAAGTTCTCCAACCTTCTTGTAGAGTCAACGGACAGTCACGGTCTGTGAGCTCTGGTGGCACAGCCCAAGGCAGTCCACTGAAGTGTCCAAAGTACTTCGGAGCCTCTTGTTTTGATTTGTTTTTTAAGTTGATGCAAATTCTGTTACTGTTTCTTTCTATATTCAGAAAAGTTCAGAACAGAGAGCTACGCGCCCTGTTTCCCCTGCTACCTTGTGTCTCCGGGCACAGCACAGGTTCATACTGTGCCACCCTCCCACGGAGTCAGAGCCCAGGTTGCCACACACCTTTGGGAACCGCGACCTGGGCTGCTGAACCCGTCACATCCGTCTAGCGCCTGGCCAGTCTGCCCACGCCCAGCTCCTCCACGGGCTCCTTCATCTTGCCCTACATCAGGGGTCCCCAAACTTTTTACACAGGGGATCAGTTCACTGTCCCTCAGACTGTTGGAGGGCCGGACTATAAAAAAAAAATTATGAACAAATCCCTATGCACACTGCACATATCTTATTTTAAAGTAAAAAAATAAAATGGGGACAAATACAATATTTAAAATAAAGAACAAGTAAATTTAAATCAACAAACTGACCAGTATTTCAATGGGAACTATGGGCCTGCTTTTGGCTAATGAGATGGTCACTGTCCGGTTCCATATTTGTCACTGCTAGCCCTAACAAGTGATATGATGCGCTTCCGGAGCTGTGACGCATGCGTCCTGTGTCACCGGAAGTAGTACTGTACGTGAGCGACTCAGCGCTTTGCGGCGCCGCCACATACAAGTACTCCATGAGCACAGGATGCGGATGCTCCTCTCACTGACCACCAATGAAAGAGGTGCCCCTTCTGGAAGTGCGGAGGGGGCCGGATAAATGGCCTCAGGGGGCCGCATGCAGCCCGCAGGCCGTAGTTTGGGGACCCCTGCCCTACACAGTAGCCTCTGTGTGACCACTGAACTCAAGCAGGTTATGAATCTGAGAGTCCTAGATTGTCCCCTTCTAACCCGGATTGGGAGAGGATTCTGAGTACCTGGTGCTGCTCAGTTCCTCTCCGGTTCTGATTCTAGCCTCCCCTGAGCCGCGCAGTGCCTGGGTACAGGGGCTGTCGGCTGCGAGGGCGGCTGAGTACGCCCAAGGTTCTGCCTTGGCTGCAATTTCTCCAGAGGGAAGAGAGAACGGGAGATGAGCTTTCTCTGCTGGGCACTAGCACGGAGGTCAGGACAAGAATCAGAAAGTAAAGTGACTGACAGGAGTTGATGCTGAGTGACCTGAGGAGACACTCCAACTGGCTGACTGGAACTGGACGCCCTCAAGTGTCCAAGTGCTCGGAAGAAAATGGGCGGGTCAAGTCTTCCCTGCCCCTGAGGTCAGGTGAGATGGGGAGTCAGAAACAGGGAGATTTCCAACACATGCTTTGATAAGGAAACCAAAACTAGATAACTAGATCATGAGCACCACAGGGACGCACAGAAACATCAAGCAGATAGCTGAGTGGATAGACGCAGTTATCATTTTGTGAATTGAGACTATTCCACATTGCTAGAATATTTCTAAATACCCGTTTTTACATTTTAAGAAGGTCACCATCTCAGGTTCTAATCCTACAATGAAGAAATCAATAAACCAACGGTCCACACTGTCAGAGAAAGGGACACAGGTCTGAGGCAAGATGACAGAATCCCCGCTCGCTTCTCCCGATATGGACCATCCGGGCGATGGGAGGGTAGAACCGGGAGGAGACTGGAGTGGAGGGGGGATTGCAAACTGACTTTTAAAGCCTCCCATTCTGACCCAGACAGGAGAGAGAGCCGAGCTCAGCCTCTGCAGTGTGAGGAAGACACAGAACAGTCAACCAAGTGAAACAATAAAACCCTGGCATCTGGAGTCAGAGATCGAGGTTCAAACCTAATCCTTTCAACGAACAAGGCACCTTGCCTGGCTTCTTTGATCTTCACTCTCCTTGTCTGCTAAGTGGGCATAAATGGGCCCCAGAAACCCTTGTTCTGTGAGGTTGCTGTGAGCAGTAAATGAGAATCTATGTAAAACACTTGGGACTCAGGGGTCTATGTCTAGAATATTCTTTTGAATGGAAATAAGTGTCTTTGGGAAGCGACGTGCCGTCCCCGGATGCCGAGAGCGAACGAGAAAGCTGAGTGCCCAGTGACGTCTTCCAGGAGCCTGTCTGAAATGGCTCCGGTGCATAAAGGACACTAAGCGGCAAACGAGGCATCTTGCCAGCGTCGGCCCCGAAGACGCTGGTAAGGAAGTTATTCATGACTCGCCAACCAGCCAGAAGGTGTGGCGGAGCTGGCGAAGTTTAAAAATGCTTTATTATCTGACATCCAACATATGGCGCATGGTTATGAGGTGGATGACACTAGTTTTAAAGGTCATTGTTACCCAAATGAGCACATCTGAGATGGAGAAATTAGCGAATGCTTTCATCTGCTGATTTAGTGTGAACACGTCCAGGAGCGCGAGGCGTTCCAGATGGCAGGCAACAAAAATAGCCGAGAAAGATGGTGTGTGCTAACTGCTTCTTAATGACACCGGTGGTTCACCAGGGGGTACAAGGGAGAAGGCATCCTCTCAAAGTGCTGATCGAACTCGAACTCACAGACAGGAGTGAAAACACTCTACGTGGTTCTCGGGAGATGACAGCTCACTTGCAACAAATGGAATAAAAAAAAAAAAAAGAAAAGAAAAAGAAACCTGCTCTTCCATCCACAGTATTAACATTGTTACTTATTATTACTGCGATTGTTTCAGCTAATGTTTAAGAGACACTTCCATGTGTCAGGCCCCGATGTGTGTTTTACTAACTCCTTTCAACAAGTCAGTTGGGGTAGTTGAGATGAAGAATGCTGGCTTGGGAGTCAGGCTTTATGGACTCTAGTTCTATCTGTGCGACTTCCCGGCGGAGACTTCCCTGCCACGGATTCTCTGCAGAGTGGAGACGATGCCACCATGCACCTCGGGGGTTAGGATGGTGCTTGTGAGAGAGCACATGTGATGTACTGAGCAGAATGTCCATAAATGCCCCATAAATGCCAGCACCTCCTCCCAAGACAATGTCCCCCCTTTCTGCATACCAGGAAAACTCCAGAAATTAAGGAGCGTGCGCAAGGTCACGTGACTCAAATTCCTAGGCAGAGTCTAGTCTTGAGTTCTGAGGTCATCTCACTCTGCTCCAGGGAGCTGACCCTTCTCCAGGAAAAGCACGCAAGTCAGGAGAGGGTAGACAGTTTTCAATCCTCAGAACACTGGCCCCTCACAAGCAGGGGAGCTCAGGAGTGCACACAAGTCAAAGCCAAGTTCTTTTTCTTCTATTAAAAAACAAAACAAAACATGATGAAGAATACGATAAAAAAAAATAATCTCAAATTTTTATTTTTTTATTTTATTTTTTTAATTTTTTAAAATTTATTCATCTTTAGAGAGGAGAGGGAGAGACAGAGAGAGAAGGGGGGAGGAGCTGGAAGCATCAACTCCCATATGTGCCTTGACCAGGCAAGCCCAGGGTTTTGAACCGGCGACCTCAGCATTTCCAGGTTGACGCTTTATCCACTGTGCCACCACAGGTCAGGCAATAATCTCAAATTTTTAAATCATAATTCCGACAAATAGCCCTTGCAGAGGACTTACTATGTGTCCGGTGTTGGAGTTCAGTGCCTTGTATCATGTATCATTATCATGTCTTGTCTCACGTGTATCAATAATTTGCACCCTCAGAGTGACTCGAAGTTTATCTTGTCGTTTCCTCCACGTCACACATAGAGGACTGGGGCAGGGGAACGATGAGTAACATACCCAGGGGCACGTGATTAGAAAGTGGAGGAGCTCGGCTTTGAACTCAGGGCCAGGAGCCCGAGTCCCCGCCCCGCCCCGGTCTTCCGGGTGTGAACCTGCCTTGACAGCTGAGGGCAGGGGTTCTACTCACACCTGAGCACTTCAGAGTCACCTGGCAGCCCCCTCCCCAGGGCAGTTTCTAATTCTATAGACCTGGGGTGGGGAAGGGCAAAAATGGACATTTGTCACAACTTTAAATGCCTGCAATGCTGATGCTACTGGTTTGGGGACCACACTTGAAGAGCCGCGGGTTAATCAGACTTCAGAGCCGGAGCTGGAGCCCCAGAAAGCGGGTCCGGGCGCCAGGCCCACCACCTGGCGTTTGTGTGACACTTAGACTCTCTGAGCTTCCCTTCCCTCATCTTCTCAGCGGGCGTCCAAGTCATTAGAGCCTTATTGACTAGCTCAATAGTCATTAAAAGGCTGCAGTTAATAAAATGTATTTCGTGGAGCTGCTATGGAGATTAAATAAAATGTCGTGTATAAAGTACCTGGTAAGTAGTCTGGAACACAATAATAGCTCTCACATGGTGGTAAATAAATAAATTTGTCAAAATTATTAATCCTAGCTGTGTGCCCAGCACGGGGAAGAAAGAGATGAAGCCACATTTTTTTGTCCAGGACAAGTAAATTTAAGGACCTCCCCCCCAAAATAAACCAAGAAGAAGCACAGACATACACACCGTGCGGCACACAGACACTGGAGTCCACGCAGCAGTGCACACGCATGCGCATGCACATGCATGCACGCACACCCCAGAAAGCGCAGATACGAAGCCACTCCTGGCTGGGCCTGCCCAGGGGCCCGCAGAGCACAGAGGGAGCCCTGCACACTTCCCGCTGGAGGCATTAGGAGAGGCGTGGAGAAAGACAACCTCACCTGCTCACCGCACCTGGACAGACAAGTACATTGCTTCTGCTTTGAAGAAGAAAGAGTGCGGACCGATTTGCATTTCATTGTCATCACCCACCTCTGGCTAGAGGCGGGGCATTGCCAGTCTCCTCCCACAGGTGCGTGGAAAGGTGTGGGATGATTAAGCAGTTTGCCTGAAGTCACACCTGTGTGTCGGGGTTGGGGGGTTGGGAGGGTGCAGGTGTTTTGTGGCAGCAGGGCGGGCAGGAAGGCTTGTTTATTGTACTTTATCCCCAGGGAGTGATCCTGTCCTTCTGTCCTCTCGATTTCCTCAGAGTGGAGTGTTGACTAAGCTCCGAAACTTCAAATTCACAACCTTCTCGCCTTTAAATTGTGTCCCGGATAAAAGGCAGAGAAGACTTGAATGCACACACCAAAGTGAACTGGCCACACCGGCAGCCAAGCTGGGACAGCTCCAGGGCATCTTGAGGAGAAGCTGTCGGGAGCCCCAGGGACAGCTGCCCCCTTTGCGGAAACCCACCCCAGCCCGCTTGACTCTGCCTCTGCAACCGCAGGCATCCCCGCCTCCTTCTTCAGAACGTAGGGGCCCTGGCGGCTCATCTAGGCAATACCTTGTGAGGAAGGCGGAGCTTCCCTCCCAACCCATCCGGAGCAAGCACACTGACCCTCTGGAAGAGAAGCTCCAGGTGTGTCACGCTTTTGCAAACAGCAGCTTGTACAAGAGCAGCGTGGACACAGGCACCATTCATGTGGGTTCCCCATCTGTTCACAAAACGCATCTCCCGGTCGTTGTAAGAGAGGCAGAGTATATAATAAGTAAGTCGCAGGATATTTGCTGTCTCTTTAGGAACGGTTCTGTTGCATTTACTTGGATGCCAGACTTCTAGGAACTTAACCAAACTTTATTCCTGAAATTAGAGGTAAGTGAGAAGGGCTCGAGGTAGGAGGAATGGCTTTTCAAGAGCCCTTTAAACACACAGATCACACACACACACACACACACACACACACACTGTATAGAACTCCATACCCATGGCTGACTCTTAACTTTACAAATGTTTCTAGTTAATATTCTTATATGGTTTCCAACCTATAGGAGACAATGAGAAAGGTGTCACTTACTGCTTGGGACACCAGCCAGTTTGAAGAAGGATCCAGACACAAAGAACTTGGGACCCTGCCCTCCACAACAATCACCCAGATGACCAGCAGAAAGGAAAGAGTCAGCGAGCGGTCTGGGGCGCGGACATTCTGCAGTGTCATTGGCATTGGAAGAGGAGGCTGCTGGCTGAGGACCGTGGCTGATGTAAACCAGGCTGGCTGGACAGAGGTCTCGCTTCCCGTGGGGCTGTGCTGCGACAAGGAATTATCACGACAGGAGAGAAGCCACCAACAGGTGGAAATGCAGTTCGCCCTCCACGCCCAGTAATGGCGGGCTTCTCAGAAGGCCCCTCAGTGGCTGACCTGGCAGGAGAACGCACTTGAGTCCACATGTCCATGGCCGTGAACCTGGGAGAGTATCCTTGCCCTTGGATGTCAGGAGCTGTCCAGGTGTACCTAAGAATAGCAGCCTGAGTGGGGGGGGGGGGTCGGGGCTTCCCTGGGGTTGCCAAAGTCCCTGTACTCCTGGGGCCTCCTTTGTATGTCCGGACACTCCTGAGGGGCTCCCTCTGCAAGTGCATGTGTCTAGAACGCGGACCTACACTCCCTACGAAGGGTACAAGATCCTGGATGTTTCATTCATTTATTCTTGTTGCTGTTCACAACAGGAACAGCTCTGAGTCCTGGCAAAGGCAGACTGCCAGGGCCCAGTGTGATCAGCGGAGGCCTGAGGGGTGAGGAGAAACAGATAACTGTGTGTCCGTGCTCGCCACGGGGGAGTGAAATTCTAACCCCAGAGTTCGCAAGCAGAGCTCCTTAGAATCCTACATTTAGAACTCAGGTAGGGCGGTGGGCGCCTGATACTGTATAGTGTGCAGATGATTGTTTCTTTGAGTTGTACACTGGGAACCTGTGTGCTTTTGCGAACCAATGTCACCCCAATACATTCAATAAAAATATTAAGGCATTCCCCCGTTCCCCAGCAGAGACAGTAAGTGAGAGGTAACTCTTGTATCAATGCAGGGAAAAGCTGATTTCCCCTTGAAAAATTGGTTCTTTTTTTTTCTGTCTCCCCACCTCCTCTTTCCTGTTGTGGCACAGAGATGGAGGGTCTTGTTTCCTGCTTTGTTTTGCCGACTGGAAAGCTCAAATGAAAATGCAACCAACAGTTGGCATTCCACTGGGGCCGCGTGGGATGCTCAAACACTGCACAGTGGCCACTGCTCTTCCCTGCGTGTCATTCCTTCTCCTTATTGATTCGACTCCCTACCCGGCTATAGAGAGAGGCATTGAAATGAGACCGGCTTGAACATAATAAGAATTTGTTTAGCAAGAAAGATTTGTCCGGGGCTATCCATGTGACCCACACTGGGCCAATCAGCGTCCTACTCCAAGATTTTCCCACCAGAGCTGCGAGACCAATGCATGCTTTCCTATGAGCCAGACCACCGCGCCCTCCCTTTATTTAGTGGAAGAACAGGGACCCAGCGCCTAGAAAAACAGGGATGGGAAGCCCACGGTGAGGGTCCTAACAGTGTCCTGGAGCTAGCTGTGGTCAACCTCCACGCTCTTTCTGCCACTCCTCGCGACAGCAGTCCTTTATATGCAGAGACGTGGTCCGTGTGTCGTCCTCAAACAGTTCCTGGCTGGACTCCCAGCCCTGGCAGGCAGGGTCCCCATGACCAGGTGTGCCTCTGGCTTTCATACCTGCCAGCCTGTATTTACTCCTCGTCTCCAGTCCTTCAATTCCTTGTTCTTTTCCTTTTGGATTACATACAATTTTGTAAACTGCCTCGAATTCTTCGGAAAGAGAAGCAGAGTATAAACATGTTCATAGTATTAAATGACTTCAAATACAGTTCTTCCTTCTGCCACAGCTGTTGATAACAGTAGCCAGTGACATTAAGCGAAGGTTAACTTGGTTTCTGTATTTTCTGTTTCAAGAAGCAGAAAGGCTTGTGATGCATTGAATAACGGTTTCCCCTTGAAGACAGTTAAAATAAGCAATTAACAATGGGGGTAAGTGCTAAGTCTCAGTTATCTGGAAAATTCACTTATGTGGAATAATATACATTCTCCCTTATTTAGCCAGACAGGTATCATTAAAAAAAAACAAACAAAAACCCCCCCAGAAGTAATGACTGACATACAACCAAAAGGGACTTGGTAGCTATTATTTTTGTGTTGGTATCTTTTCTTAGAAACAATCTCTAAACTACAGAGACTTCCAAAACATAACACATTTCACCCCAGACTATAATTTCCCGGAGACCGTGGTGCCTGATGATTTTGTGTTTATGCCTCTGTGTACTTTGCTGGGAGTTAAGTAAATATTATCTCTGGGCAATGATGACTTATTTGATAACAGCAAAGTAAATGATGATAGGACAAGCTTCTTCAGTGATGAACAGCTTAAAATACCACACCTTCTGGATTTTTATTTATTTAATTATTGACTAGAGAGAGAGGAAGGGTGGGAGGGAGAAGGAGGGAGGGGGAGACGGAGGGAGGGAGGGAGAGGGGGGGAGAGACAGAGAAATAGCAGTTTGCTGTTCCATGTATTTACGTATTCATTTGTTGATTCTTGTATGACTGGGGATCGAACCTACAAACCTGGTGTATCAGAATGACGCTCTAATCAACTGGACTGCCCGGTTAGGGCCTGGATTTTCACTTTTAAATGTCATTCTCTTATGAAGAAGTCACCTTGGAGGTGGGACTTCCTCTGACAGTCAGTGCTGCGGCTGAAGCCACCCGCTAACGGGCTTACAGTGAGTATGTTTTCACCCCCCCCCCCCCCCCCCGAAGGTACTGCTGAGCCCGGTGACGGACAGCGGGGCTGCAGAAGGAGGTGGGTCTGGGGGCTGTACTTCTCCAGTGGCCAATCGGGTCTGGGCGTGCACCTCACACCGGGGTCCCCTCTTCCCTGCCCCCACTCCGGCCACTGTGGTCAGAAGGAAAGAGAACCTTCCCCCCCCACCAACACACACAGCACCCCCAGCCCTGGGGGGAAGGTGTGGAGTGAACACGCAGGGGCTTCAGGTCAGCCAAACCCACAGCTCCCTCAGGGCTCTTGAGGAAGCCCAACAGCAGGAGGGAGAGCGTGTTGGGGAACACAGGAACTGGTGAAGATACGTCTTCACTGAAGTAAAGGGACTTCAGACTGGGGGACAGGGAATCTGGGGAGGTTCACGCTCATGGCACGCAGAGATCTCTCTGTGTCTCTGTCTCTGCCTCTCTCTGGCTCTTTCCAGGTGCTCCAGTCTGTCTCACCAGACACAGTGGTCCCGTGTGAGGGTTCCGACCATGACTTCTGAGAGTGGGGAATGAGAGGCCAAGATCGGAACTCCTTGTCGGCCGTGACTCAGCAGCCCTTTATTCAATTAGACCTGTCTTGCTCCAGACAAGTTACGATGCTTTGTCTCGACACATGTACATTTTACAAAGTTCTCAAAACAGAATAGAGGCTTGGTTGCACTTAACAGAACAAGCCGTCAAGCAAACCTGGTGGAGAACATGCCTTCTGCATTTGGGCCACCCCGTTCTGTCCTTTGCCCCTGTGTGACCTTGACAAGTGACTGAACCTTTCAAAGGTTTCAAGTTCTTCACAATTAAAATAGAGATATTAACACTACCCACTGGAGTTGTGAGGATTATGAGATTGTATGTACCGTATTTACCCATGTATAAGACGTAAGACGTACCCTTTTTTTAAAAAAAAATTTGGGGTCTAAAATCTGTGTGTGTCTTATACAGTGAGTGGCTGCAGATTTTTGACTTGCATTTCCCATTTTTTCATGTGGATGAGGAGTTGCATGAATTTTATGATGAATAGAATTTGAGTTCAATAATTTAATGTAATATATTTTTTTTCAAATTTTGGGCCCCAAAATTAAGGTGTGTCTTGTACACAGCAGTGTCTTATACATGAGGAAATATGGTATATAAGGAGCTCAGCTGAATGCCTGGTGCATTTAAGTGTTCAATAAATACCAGCTAAGATTATTTTATTATCATTATAATCATTATTAGTATTATTACCAGGGTTATCATGTTTATAAATCCCTGCAGGATTCTATCCTTCCTCTAGATATTGGGACAGGAAGAATGGAAGGAGTACAGTTTGAAGGAAGAAAGAACAGAAGAAAGGAAGGAAGAATAAAGGAAGGGAGAAAGAGAAGGAGAAATATGGGAGGGAGAGAAAGAAGAAGAAGGGAAGGAGAGAGAAAGGAAGGAAAGAAGGAAGAAAGGAAGAAGGGAAGGAAGGAAGGAAGGGGGAGGAGGGAAGGAAGAAAGGAAGGAGGGAAGGAGAGAGTGAAGGAAGGAAGGAAGGAGGGAGGGAAGGAAGAAGGGAAGAAAGGAGGGAAGGAAGGAAGGAAGGAAGGAAGGAAGGAAGGAAGGAAGGGAGGGAGGGAGGGAGGGGGGAGGGAGGGAGGGAAGGCACGAACGAAAGAAGGAAAAAGCGAAGGAAAGGAAAAAGAGAAGGAGGGAGAGAAAGAAGGAGAAGGGAGGAAGAGAGGAAGGAAGGAAGAAAGGAAGGAAGAAAGGAAGGAAGGAAGGAAGGAAGGAAGGAAGGAAGGAAGGAAGGAAGGAAGGAAGGAAAGGAGGGAGAGAGGGAAGGAAGTAGGGGGAGGGAGGGAGGAAGGGAGGAAGGGAGAGTTAAGGTCCTAGAAGGCTCGTGTCAGTAGAGATGGGAAAAGCCAGGGGACCATCCAGATTCTGGGGCTGACTCTCACAGAAGTTCAACCACTAGTGTACAAGGAGATGGCACATTCAAGCTTAGCCGAGGAAACTGTCTGAGCTTATCGAACTGAGAGGAGGGAAATAGTGTTTAAATATCTAGATAGTGATGATCACCACAGTCAAGGGGAAAGAGGGGCAGTGAAGTGGGGACCCAGGTAGCACGCGGAGTCCCTGGGGTGAGAAGGATGTTTCCAACCCAGCAAGGAAGTAGAGGAGTCCCTCTTGGCGGAACTCCTCCGCAGAGCAGAGATTAGAGGGTAGCTCCGGTCCTGAGTGTGGAATGAGACTCTGGATTAAACCATGTTCCACCGGTCCTTGCAACCCTTCAAAAACTGCCCATGCAATATGAAACCCCAGCTCCTTGCCATGGTGCTCAGGTGCCTGAGTGACCCGAGTCCTGTCTAAGCTCCCAGCCTCATTTCCGACACCTGCTTCAATTCCTCAAACATGCCCAGCCCCTCTCACTTGGGGGCCTTTACCCCTGGCCCCACGTGATGAGCTGTGTCCCACCACTCAGGTCTCAATGCCAATGTCACCTTCTTACAGATCACCTGCACCCTGGAGCTACCCTCTACTGGACCACTGTATTTATTCTCTTTGGAGCATGGAACACAATCAGAATTCACCTTGCTCGCTTATTTATCTCCTGTTTATTGCCTGTCTGTCTTCCAGAGTCTCCAGGGGTTGTGTCTGCCTTGTGCAGTCCCCACCAGTGCGTCCCCATCACCGAGCACGCGGTCTTGGCGGTTCTGTAGGTCCTCCAGAAATATCCTCCGGTTAGGAGATTGGACACGCCCCCCCGGACCTCATCCACCAGGAACCCCGCAGCGTCAGTGCTGCAGCCTGGTCAGCAGTTCCCTCCGGACCGGGGCTCACCAGAGCCAGCCCGGCCCGCGCTCCACTCCACCAGAGTCACAGTCAGTCCGTTCTAAGTGCATCTGACACGTTCCAACGTAAGAACAGAGAGCTGGGAGAAGAGCGAACAGAAGCTGCATATGCTCGTGTTGCTCAAGGACAAAGGTGTGCTCAGTGTTAGTGCTAATAACGGGTCTAGCACGCGGGGTACAGGAGAAGGAACTCCATTTCTCTTCTATCTCTAGGATAGACCAGAGGACCTTCCTTTCCCACGTCACCCTCAGGAGGCCATTTTGAAGACTTCAGACTTCAAGGCGTGGAATAGCACCCCGCCCCCGGCTTACAGACGACATCCCGAAGGGAATCTGGACATGTTTTTCATCCTTGCAGACTGCCTCGTTCGGAATGATCTTTGAAAAATATTTTCAGAAATACTTTAATGCTGTTTGATACAACCACACTGAATTCCTTTTGATCCCACACGATAGTCACAAAGAAATGTTTTAAAGCTCTATTGTCATGCCTGTTTGTAAACCAGCTTCAATTCCATTCTGATTGAGAGAGAGAGAGAGAGAGAGAGAGAGAGAGGGAGTGAGCATTCAGGATGCGGGCAAAGTGGCTCCTAGGCACACAGACCAGCTGCAGAGAAGGGAACCTGACGGGAGAACAGGATAAGCCGTGCACAAGGCACACATGTGAGGAGCGTCTCTCGGTACTTTGTGCTCTGCAGTTTACACAGATCCCTGCCTGAGCATTAATATTTATACTGTGACGCATTTTTTTCCTGCCATGCCCATCAAACTGTCACATAATCAGGGTAGTCAGTATATCACAAAGCACAGGGGAGAGAAGCTGGCCGGCCTCAGTTCCTGTAAATATTTTTCTTTGGAGTGGGATTAAGATCATCTTTGTGGCCCTGGCCAGTTGGCTCAGCGGTAGAGCGTCGGCCTAGCGTGCGGAGGACCCGGGTTCGATTCCCGGCCAGGGCACATAGGAGAAGCGCCCATTTGCTTCTCCACCCCTCCGCCGCGCTTTCCTCTCTGTCTCTCTCTTCCCCTCCCGCAGCCAAGGCTCCATTGGAGCAAAGATGGCCCGGGCGCTGGGGATGGCTCTGTGGCCTCTGCCCCAGGCGCTAGAGTGGCTCTGGTCGCAACATGGCGACGCCCAGGATGGGCAGAGCATCGCCCCCTGGTGGGCAGAGCGTCGCCCCATGGTGGGCGTGCCGGGTGGATCCCGGTCGGGCGCATGCGGGAGTCTGTCTGACTGTCTCTCCCTGTTTCCAGCTTCAGAAAAACGTAAAAAAAAAAAAAAAAAAAAAAAAAAGAAGATCATCTTTGCGGTTGGGGTCCTTGTGGAGGTGAAGTTTGCCAACATACTTTCAAAAAAAAAAAAAAGATACACACACACACACACACACACACACACACACACACGACACTTCAAGTTTCCACCAAGTCGGCATTTACGTTCTGCATGGAGGAGACCTTTCTGACCCGGACCCTGAACTTTTTGAGGTTTATTCATCCTGAATGTATTCTTAAGCTAAAGAGAGGGCTGCTCTCTGTAGAGAGATGTTTTTCTTGGCAAAAAGCGCAACCATCAAATTCATTCTTGGGTTGTGGCTTGTTTGAAAGTACCCCGGCTGCCCTCTGCAACTTCCTAAAGATGCCTTTTCCTGCGCTGCCCTGATCGAAGAACGGTAGGATGCTTTAACATGAGTAAAGCTCTCTCGGTCCAGTGTCCAAAAGCCTCCACTGCCCGACCTCCACCTTCCTTCACCAGGATGCAGCATTCACCCTGAGTCGTGGGAGAGACATTCTAAGACCCCCAGTGGGGGCCCAAGACTGTGGACAGTACCAAACCCTATGTCTTTTCCTATACCTACAGTAAAGCTTAACTATAAATTACACACAGTAAGAGATTAACAACAAGAACAACTGTAACTCTACCTTCTTTTATTTGATCCAGCTAATAATACTGTTTTGTCTTTTTCCAAATAGCTCTAGATATACGGAAAAGGTTTATATAGGCAGATGGGGACCCTCAAACCCCTCAGTGAGATCTTCTGAGCATGGCTTTTAAGGTACCAAGAGGCAGAAAAAGCCCAATAGAGATCAGGTGAACTACCAGCTTTTAGGATATGCCCTTAAAGGCTCCAACACCCCAAAGGGGTCTCGTAGGAATCCATCTGGGTCCTGCTTCAATAGTGAAAAGGAAGGTCATTGAGCTAAAGCCTGCCAGGCTTACATGCCTTTGCTGTGAGGAAAAAGGGACACTGGAAGGTGGGCTTCCCCCTCGCTCCTCTAAGGGAGGGTTCAGTCTCTTCCAGCCCTGCTCCAGCCACCTGTGACCTAACCTTGCCCAGAATGCTGGGGTTTGCCACTGAAGGCTGAAGGTGCCCAGGGCCGTCGGCCCCATCTATGACACTGTGGACAAGCCTAGGGTATTTCTTCCAAGAAGCAGGTAAACTGATCTCATTTGCACAAGGGCCACTTAACTATGTCTTGCCTGAATAGTCAGGTTTTTTATTCTTCCCTCAAAGATCTCTGTTGTGGGTGTTGATAGTCCTATTTTCTGCTGCTTTGTTTAATATATAGTGTTTCCTTTATTCCTCCTATCTCAATGCCCCACTCATATTTCAGGCTGGGACCTACTCCTAATTTAGAGCTCTCTTTCCCCCTTTTGCCAACTTCTATTGTGAATTTACCTTTGCCACACAGCTTAGTGTATCCCAGGTTCTCTTTACCAAGCCACAGTCGCAGAGCTCCAGGGAAAAGCACCCTGGTCTCATCTCTCCAGGCAGAGGAGAACAGAAGCTCCATCTCCACACATGCTGCAGATGGCTTTTCCTGAATCATTACTAGCTAGAAGCAGCAGACATTGGGACTTGGACGTGAGCTGCAAAGTATATAAAATTGTGACAATTCCAGTGCCATGCAGACTTTTCCTGGATGTGGACTTTTCCTGGACTCCTGCTCCTTGTGACAGCTCCTAACAGACTGAACTGGGATTGGGTTGCATTCGCAGGGATTTGGAATGGTGTTGGTGCCAACTTGGACTTGGTGAACATGTTAAGGACACTACTCTTTTATGGATTCTTGTTGTATTGGCCAAGAGTTTGCTTAAAGGCTTTAATCACTGTAAAAAAAAAAATATATATATATATATGACTGGATAAAGAAGATGTGGCACATATACACCATGGTATACTACTCAGCCATAAGAAATGATGACATTGGATCATTTACAACAAAATGGTGGGATCTTGATAACATTATACGGAGTGAAATAAGTAAATCAGAAAAAACCAAGAACTGCATGATTCCATACATAGGTGGGACATAAAAACAAGACTAAGAAACATTGATAAGAGTGTGGTGGTTATGGGGGGCAGAGGGAGGGAAGG